>NW_009194841.1:0-83822 GCF_000690835.1 Fulmarus glacialis | reverse complement strand
CTGCGCCGCCGCCGCCTCCCATGCCAGCACCGCGGCCGTGTGCCGTGGGGCTGGTGGGATGGCCAGGCTCAACCTCGCATGCTCTCGGCGGGGGGGACATACGTGCGAGCAAGCGGTGTTTTGCTTTGATAGTTTATCTGCCTTAAAAATGGGGATTGTGTCGCTTTACTTCATAAAGAAATTGTGAAGATCATCTAATTAACACTCGGAAGGGTTGCTAGAGAACTAAACAAGAGCTTGTGAGACATAAAATGCCGTTTCCTTTTTAATGGAGAAAGGGTGAAGAGATAATCTTGAAAACACACATATATGCAGTGTCCTTCTGCACATCCTTTGCCGTAGCCCAGTTTCTGGTTTGGTTGCATGTGCACATCTGGGTGTGCACCGGCTGGAGGGGGAGGGATGAAGCTGCTTCTGCTTTCTGCTTCCTGGGGGCTGGACAGACATAAAAGCGAACGTGCAGAGATGCTTGCTGCCCAGAGAAGAACGATCCCTGCTTTACTCCTCTGCTGCACTGTTGGCTGCACTTTGAGAATATGTACAGCCAGAAGCCTGATATTTTATATCCAAATCAAGGCAGTAAGATGGCAGGGCAGCTCCAGACCTCTCCCTCCTTTTCCTCTCCTCCTAAAATTTCAAGCAGCCAGAAGTTTGCACAGAGACCAAGATGAGGAGAATTTCTTCATAAGCTTTACCTAAGCCAAATCCCCCAACAGCTAACTCGAAAGTAGTTTTGGAAGAGCTGTTAGCTCTTCACTGTGGTTTCTGTTTCAAGCCCAGGAACAAGGCTGAGTCTTTTGCAACGCAGGCAGCACCCCGTTGCCCAGAGGGCTCCGACGGCGAGGCTGGTGCTGCCGGCAGGTCACAACAAGGCAGAGCTCAGCACAGGCTCCAAAACCTGCCCGAGTGCTGGGGACCCAGGGGTGGCTAACCCACCCAGCCGCACCATGGCTGCTGGCTGAAATGGCTGGTTCGAAGCTAGTCTGGGGCTTTGGGCATGCCCTTGGGTCTCTGCGACGTGCGCATCCCCAGTTTGCCTCCCAAGGACCCCGAGGAGCCTTTGCCAGGTCTTACGTTACCTTCTTTTTTCCACCCATCTCAGCCTGCTGTCGACAGTACTCGTAGCAGCAGTCAGGCAGCACAGAGCTCATTTCAAAATCCACCTCTGCTCTCATGGCCAAATTAACGTCCCAGCTATCCAGGAACCGGTAACAAAACCTCACGGCTTCATGGGCTCGATGGTCTGTTAATGACGCACAACATAATCATCCTCCCTCTCTACGCTGCCATCCCACACAAAGAAATCCAAGCCTTTTAATGGTGTATTTAACCTGGAGTTCTACCTCCCCACAGGGATATGGCTGGGATTTTCAAATGAGACCCCTGGGAATTTGTTGCTCAATTCCAATTGTGTTTCAGAGGATTTGGCGAATAACTCGCAGCCTCTTTTAAAAAGTCACAGAACGGCAATGGAGATAATTTGCAGGTTACACAGAGGCAGACTGCTCGAGGTTTATTACAATACCAGTTAAATGTTATTTATCTCATTCATTGTCTCATTCTAGTTACTCATTTCCCCTGGAAAGCCAAAGAGTTGGACACATGAGTTGGCTGGACAAGGTTCTTCTTACAACTGTCATTCTCCCTTTAGAAATAATACCTAGAAATATATTTTTCTACAGAGTCTTAAGCCACCAGCCAGGGCAAACAACTGCTTGTTACAGGAGCTCAGATCCAAAGTTTACCACCATTCATGGGGAGCCGGATCCAAGGGTTTGGTTTGGCTGATGTTAAAGAGAGGCGAGCAAAGCCGAGTAAACCCAGATCCGAACTCCTCCCGGTGCCAGCGGCCAGGGACTGGTCTGCTTCCAGCTTACTTTCACAAAAGCCCATGGTCTGAGCTGCAAAGTTAATTTTGAAGCAGTTCAACAAAAGCATTTGGGTAAAAATGCATTGCTGTTACTAACAGTAAATAAATATATGAAGTAAGACCTGCTGTGGTAAAGAAAACTGCTCCTGAGCAGTGATGTTTCCAGCACTGAGCTGCACCCCCAGGATTTGCACCCTGGGCTGGCCGGGTAGCTGCCATCTGAGGAAGCAGCTAGCACCCGTCCCAGGCTTTTCTGAAAGCCGCAAGTGTTTCCTGGGCTGTAATCCAGCCCAAAGGGCTTCGGTCACTGGTTTAGGTGACATACAGCACAGCTGCTTGGGGCACAGGAGAAAGGCAAGAGAAATGCGGACGGCGCTTATCGCGCTATTTGATCCAAGGAATCACAGCTGACCCACCTGCAAGCCCCGACAGGCATCGCTGCTGCTGTCTGTAAAAGGGCAGGGAAAGGCGCTCTGCAGGGACGAAGGTTACCCGGCGCATCGGCTGGATGCTGCTCTGGTGACATAGCAGCCAACCTCCACCGCAAACCAAATTCTCTCCCTGATCCCTCATTTCACTGCACAGATACAAATACGAACTGGCCTTTGCAGCTGAAGGAAAAGGGCAACGGCATTTGTTTTCTCCGTCAACCCTGTCCTGACTGTTCAGATGTTGTGAGTTAGAAATCCCCAGTATTTTTGAACCCTGAAGACTACTGAAGTGCAACTGGTTCCCTGCCATTGACCTTTTAATGTGAATGTTTGAGAACTGTTTTCATTACAGGAATGGTAAGAAACTGTAAAAGAACCCCCCCCAAACCCCAGATTTTCTTTGAGTCACACAATACCAGGAGGCAGATTTAGAAAAAAATGACTGCAAGCCTTAGCACAGATAAAATTACATTGCAGAAAACTCCATCCTACTCTTCAGCACTTAAATTCTCTTTTCCAGTAAAACGTGCCTACTGAGCTGGGTGTTTCCCCAGTGAAAGCAAGTTTCTGAGCCATGTTTTCGGATGCCATTCCAATGGGCACGCGCCTGAATGCTCCACTGAACCTCTGTCTCCCAAAGTACCTCTCGGCTAAATACCTGGTAGCTGCTGGAGCTGATAGCATTGAGGATCCTTATGGGACAGGTCCTTCAAAACCCACCTAAAAATCAAAATATAAGCAAGACAGTTCTTGCTAGCATTGGTTTTACCTGCCCTTGCCAAAACGCCATCTTCAGTTTCCAGACTTCTTGTTGTCTTTCTTAGGACCAGGATGATAATTAGGCTCATTAGGCTGGAGGATCGGTGAGTCCAGGCTCTCATCCTGCTTCCTCGGTACTCGGGAATTTTACTCCATGGTCTGTTTTAGCCATACCCTAAAATAAAAGAGGTAACACATGAAAAAGGCAATACAAGCAATATCCTTATCCAAATGTCCTGTGCCTAGTGAAGCGCGAGGGCCCCCGTGTACACACCACTGCCGGCTATTCAGGACTTCTGTTGCTGTTTCTCTGGAGATGGACGCTACAGCGGGTCCCCTCGGTCACCTTCTGCATCCTGGGTGACAGGCTCGTGCAGCAGTACCTGCTTCCTTTCAGGGACACGTGCGTTTTGATTTTACTCATTGATCAAAAATAGCCAACTTGTTTTATTTTCACATCTGCTTCAGTAGCGGGGGGGCTTTGTGTCCATCTCAAAGTGTTGGAGACCAGCCCAAGTCTGGAAGCTTTTATGAATGTTCTGTGCAATGGAAAAAGTCTATGGGGTGAGAGGAGGAGGGACCAAGCCAGGAGAAACTTGCTGCTGCTTCCAGCCACGGCTCAGGCGAGGCCCATCGTGAACATAACCCTTACTGAACGCTTTTCTCCTTTTTTTTTTTTTTCAGCCCATGAGCAAAAGTTGAAGTTGTGTTTCCAATCTAGAAGAGCAACACTGAGTCAGTGCTCTCTACAGCACAGCTCCAGGTTGTCTCACCTGCCTGTTTGAACCTGGTTTTCTTACCCAGTTTGTATATTAAGAGCTACAGGGACATTCTTACTGGTAATCCGCATTGAGTGCCTTGCTCAGGGGGTCTGGTGAACCTCCTCATGCTAACTGGAAACACATAGAAAGACCCTGCCATTGCCACCCAAATTAATGGGTAGGAAGACACAATGTGTGCATTAAATCATACTTAGCAGTCCAAAGGATTAATCGCCCTGTTCACGTAAGGGCTAGTGGAGAAAAAGAAGCTTTCAAAGGGTTTAAGTTTTGGCCCCATCACTTTGTTGTGCATCTTGCCCTCCCACACCGTCTGGTTTGATGTAAATCTCTCACACGGGGACTCTGTGTGCTCAGAGCCCTCCGCTGCCACTCACTACCCGCAGGCAGAGAGGGGTGTGTACATGTACATCACCAGCCTGCGCTTCCCAATACATTAGCAGAAATACCACGGTATTACATTTGCTGTGATCTGCCTGTCAATCAAGGAGACTCTCATGGTCCTTTCTGATAGTCATACCAGGATCGCAGCCATCCACTATTTGCTGCTAATACTTGAGTCTGTGTCCATGAAGACTGATGGAAGCATCCAGCTGGTAACATCTCACAAAGAAACCCTGGGCTTGGTTTCCCCCCTGCCTGGAGTGGCTGCAACAGCAGCCAGCAGCAGGGGAGCTAGATCATAAAAAGTGCACTAAATAAACCCCATCTTAGCACCAAGTTTGATACAAAAAGCCATAAAAAGCAGGGACAATAAAAAAGAAAAATGCATGGCAACAGCAAATCCTAGAAGCTGACATGAAAGGATTGTGTTTGGAAAAGACTGCCTAAAATTCCCTTTCCTGAAGGTGATCAGCATGTCCTGTCCTAGCAGGATTACTGCTTGCACATACATGCATACGTCAGCTTGTATTCATAGCCCTAAAATGTTGCTGTCAGTTATACACTCCACAAATACCAGCAAGATTTGAGATTCTGCTTCCCCCCCCGCTCCAACGCACCCCTGTTGTTGTTGCATCTGCTTGTTTCATCTATCATTGGCCCCGTCCTCATCTTCGCCTGAGCATATGTTGCAGGAGAAGAAATATAATTAAGTTTGGAAAATTCATTTCGAGGTAACCAGATGTCTTGCACCACCTTGAACGTATTTCCCACACCTTAATTAGCAGAGGGAAAGTCACTGCCGTGGCGGAGCGGCTCTGACTGCAGCGGGGGCTGCGGGCAGCCCCTGCCTCGCCGCAGAGCAGACGGGCTTCGCTCTCTGACGCGGGGAAGCATCCTCTTCAGGAACGCAGGCTGCAAAGGCTTTTGGAGGGCTGTCATGGGTTTGGAGAGGACTCAGTTTCTGGCGCTCATCACCTGTACACATCCTGATTGCCTATATACACACTTAAGCTGTGACTTCCCTTTGTTTCGCTTCAGGGCTGCGTCCTTGATTTATTACGGTCAAACGAGTGTGGTTATGTGTTAGTACACTGACTCCGCATAGTTAATTCGTGTAGTTACTTCTGGATGCTTGCTGGGTAGCTCGGTGGTGGATGGGCAATAATACAACTGCACTCGGGCAATGCAGTCACAGGAGCTGTACGCACTAAATCAGGATTAGCTGTGTGCCTACAACAGAGACATCCACCAATAACCTGTGAAAATGGCATTTCTATATGGCTGTTTTACAAGAAATGCCTTGTTATTCTGTAAAATGTTGCAGGAGACTCAAGCCTGCCAGTCAGGACCGGGTATTTGCAGACCAGCAGTTGCATGGAGCGGCAGGGCTGGTTTAGCTCTCTGCAAAAACCTTTCATTCGTCTGCCAAAGCCTTAAATCCCTTTGGTGGCCTTCAGATGAACTCCTGGCCTGCAGAGAGAGAAGGGATTGTGCAGAGGGGATGGAGCAATGCTGGGAAGCCCAGAGACGGTGGGGAGCAGAGGGGAGAAGTGGCACTGCCGGGAGGAAGCCAGACGCTGCGGGGGTCACCTTCCTGCTAGCGCAGAGGGATGCTCGCTTCAGGGGAGGGTTTTCCTGTCTCTGTCCATGCTGTGTGCCTGCTCTCTAGGGAACTGGGCACCGGCTATTTCCGTACCCCCATCAGCGGCCAGGAGCGATGGGGTATTCCTTTCCCGGCCCCGCTCTCGCCCCCAGGGCCGGGTTTCCTCCTCCCGTCCGGTCCAGCTCACTGGGTCCCTGCCAGAGGCCCCGGTGCCAAGGGAGGGGTGACGCAGCACGGGTGTCCCCGGCTGGAGCGGGGAGGGACTCAGAGATCTTCTCCAACTTGTGCCCTTGTCACCCCCCTGCTCCCTCATCTCTGCGCGATCCTGCTGCGTTTGTGCCGGGAGGACCACGCCGGTGTTGCATTTGCAGCAGGGATGCGCCTTCCCCTGCCGAGAGCACCCCGGTGTTTGCCAAGCTCGCACCTCAGCTGTGCAAAACCCAAACTAACACCCCAAAACTGACATGCCACCCCATTTCTGTATCCTCAGCCACATTTGGAAACAGCCAAGACAGACCCACCGCGGTCTCGGTTTCCAGCAGGAGCGGCCGTGCCCGTCCCTGCAGCGACTGCAGCAAAGCCGTGCGGGGGCAGCCGGAGGGGCACGGGTGCTGCCCTGGGACAGGGCTCTGGTTTTGGGCTCAGCTGCTGCACGCTGTCCGCGACCTCGGCTGGGTTTCAGCTGCTGGCCGAGCAGAGCGGTACCCGTCCCCCCACACCCTCGGAGCCGTCTCGTTGTGCCGCACGGAGACAAAAATACTTCCCCAGCTGCTGCCCACCTGGTGCCTGCGACGAGTTTAGGAAACGGCAATAAGAAACTGAAAATAAAAGGCTGAAAAGAGATAGATACAGGGCTCGCACCAGAAGTGAGAGAGCTAAAAATAGTGGTGATGTGATCCATCAGAGCTATAGGTCATAATTAACCGCTCGAGTGTCTTCGGGCATCGAGCAAGTGCCTCTCCTGCAACAGGAAACTCACACGGGTTTAACAACCGAGACGGTGCGTCCTGGGCTCCCAGCCTGCCACCGCTGAAAATAGACAGTCCCCTAGCCATGCACTGGTGGGGTATTACCCTCCTCCACCCTGTGTTGGGGACCACCATGCTCCTTTCACTCCCCGCCACGGAGATGCGGGGTTCTCCAGGGGACGAGCCACCCCCTCTTGCAGGGTGAGTAAAGGCCAGGGAGGAGCGGGCAGGCGCCAGCCCAGGGGCACTGTCACCCTTTTGGGCACTGTCACCCTTTTGGGCACGGGCCCGCTGCCATATTCCTGATAGCTCTCAGGGCTGCTGGGAAATGGGTGCAGGGGTGAGCTGTGGGAGCCTCCATAAGGTGCACCGGCATTTCCCTTGCGGTGGTTTGGAAAGGAGAAGCCACAGCTCTGGGTCGTCTTTGAGTCTGGAGACAACGTGATGGGTGCTTTCCTGGCTGCCCTGTGTCAGGCAGCAGCTCCTTCCATGGAGATTTCTCAGTGCCCCTGCCCAGCCATCTGCCCCTCACCAGGACCAGTGCTGGGTGTTTGGTGTGGTTGCAATCCAAGCTTTTGTCCAAGCGCTACTTGGTGCTCAAGTGATTGAAACGATCAAGGCAAGAGGCCTGGATGTGTCCTGTCCCCCCTGAACGAAGCCCCTTGGGCCGTGCCCGGTCTCCAGCTCCAGCCCAGCACCCTCACCCTGTGCAGAGCAACATCCCCCCGGCCAGGAGGGACCGCCCGTTCCTCGGGGTGCCCCATTTCACCAGGGAAAAAGGGTTTTTATACCAAGGAGCTGCACTGAGGGAGGTGCAGGAGGAGCTTGTGAGAAGCGGTAACGCTGCTGCAGAGGGAGGGTTCAGCTCTCGGCCCCGCTGCTGTGCCCCCCTCAAAGCCCTGTGGGTCTGGGGTTCGGACAACTGCCTGTACCAGTGACATGTTGTAATAATCACAGGGGTGGATCTGGCAGATCAAAATATCATGGTCAGTTAAAAGGCTCCTCTCAAATCAATTTATATCTGATATTTAGTTTCCGTAAATATACGATATTGCGCATGAGATCAAGTGGAAAGCTGCTTCTTTAATTACTCTGGAAACAGAATTATTTAACTGAGCTGCTATTCCCTGGAAACATTTGACTCAAACATTACGACATTGTGAGAGAGGAGAAGAAATTCAACACCACAACAACAGCCTTCAGCTAATCCATTTTCTTTTCTGGGACTGGGAAAGCTCAGACTGGGAGAAGGGTATTTAAAACCAGCTCAGCTCTAAGAATGGGTGGTAGTTAAAACCAGAATGAAATAGGTAAGGATTTTAAAAACAAATACTTGACTTAATCAATCATGAATCTAAGCGAAGTTAAAACAGCTACAAACCATAAAGAACGTGGTGGGTTTTGGTGTTCCCTATTACACGTGAAGAAGCCGTGTGCTGGGAACAGCCCCTGCACGGCCGAAGCGGAGATGTATGGAAGCAGCCTGAGATCCAGCCGTACCAAAACCACCCGTGACCGCTGAGGTCCGCGGGAGAGGCGAGCACTGACACCTTTCCAAAAGCACATTTCAGCTCACTTGGGTACCCAGTCACGTGCCAGTTCCCCTGCTTGCATCCCCCCAGTACATCTGCTTTAAATCCTGCTTGGAGCCTCTCTTACCTCTCATGTGGCTGGCCCCGCGGGGTTCATGCCTGGCCCAGCAGATGCATGTATCCCATACGTTCCTCAGGGTAACGTTACATGGTGGAGACCAGACGATGCTTTGCAAGAAGGGCTGGCTGCAGGGGTGAGCCATGCACCCGAAGGGAAGGGGGCGGACAGCTGGGCTCGAGCAGCTGTAGCTACGCAAGGGTGCAGGGGGACGGATACACAACGTATTTATCCTGGGTGTGAACAACTCAACGCTTTCTAATCAGTAAGCATGCATCTTGCTCTCATGACTCCTTCTCCCTGCTCCCAGGTCCCGGTGCTGCTTCTGCACAGCGTATATAGGACATGTAAGGAGACTGAAGGGCACTGCAGCCACCTGGGGCTGAGGTTTAGGAGAACTTTGGATTTCATGGCACAGCCAGTGCAGTCCTGACCAGCACGAGCGCAGCGCTGGGACCCGGAAGAGGGGACCGATGTCAGCTGCATGGCCACAGCTAAGGGTGCATCCCGCCAAGGGTGCGTCCCGCTGGGTGCCCTGGAGACCTGCTGTGGCTGCAGAGCTAGACTGGTTTGAGTCAGAAGAGCTTGAAAGTCATAATTTTATTTTCTCTCATTCTCCCTATTCTTGGCTTCAGATTCTTGGATGTCTCCTGCCTACTCCCCAACTATGTGACAAGGAGTAGGTTTGAGATAGTAACAATATTAAAATGAGTCAAGGAGCAGCATGAGCTGAAAGTTAGCACAAATGCAGAATAAAACCTCTCAGCAAAAAATAACAGTCAAGGAGCAGTCAGGTAGGCAGGAGATCCTCAGGAAAAGACCAGGGAGCAAGGGAGGATCGCAGGCTCCGCAGGGTCCGCTGTGCTGCACGGGTTAGGACATCTTGTGGGGACTGTCACACGTCAGGTGTGCTCTGCTCAGGGTGAACAACCGAGGAGGCAAAGTCCAGAGAGAGAGGGAAATGATCAGAAAACATGGGTTGTGAAGAGAGAGAAAGACATTTGTAGGCTGTGGAAGGCCAAGGGAGATACGGTAACAGTCTCCAGAAGTTACTGCAAATACAAAGGGAATAAAACTGGTTTCCATATCCAGACTGTGATAAGAGCAAGACTGTCCTGACTTGCTTTGCGTGACCTCCTGGAAAGCCCCAGATGAAGGGATGCCTTATCTGTGATGTTTAAATCTGCTTTCAAGACAGTGGTGAAAAAAGGTGAACTACCTCAGGCATAACACAGATCCCTCCGGAGCCTCCACAGGTCCCTCTTCCAGCTTAATTCTCCTCCAGCAAAGACGCAGAGGCCTTTCAGCCAGCTACTGCTGCTTTTAACGTGTCCTCTGGTACTATGGTGAGCTGACCCCAGCCAAGCCCAGCTGTGGGACCCAGGGAGAGCAAGAAGAGCAAGATTTCTGGGGAGAGCAACCAGAGCAAGAAAGGAACCGACAAACTGAGAAATGCTTATTTTGGAATGGGTTTGGGGAGGAGCGATCTGTGATCGGAAATTAAAGTGATCTGTGTTAACAATCACAGTTATTCATTGTCTTCTTTAGGGCACAGAGCCTTAGCTATAGAAAATATATGTTCATGCTGGATGAGATCCATTTAAAGGCTCTGTTCTTGAGCCAGACATGTGAGCATGGAGTACTGTAACTAGGTTTAATTGCAGGAGCTACGGGGCAGCGCAGGATACAGCACCGGCCTGGGGAAGTACAAAAACTTCATGAACAAAGTGGGGAAGAGAGGAAATGAAAATGAGCCAAATGTTAGAGGGATCGATCAGACCGTGGACCAGGCTAACACAAAGCAACAGGTGCCTCATGGTTTGTACAGATACCAGTCAAGTGAAGAAGATGGCAAACCAGGATTACAACAAAGTGAAAGCAGAGACAGGACAAAAAGGGCTTAGAAACCTTGTGGACCACCTTGGCGTTTGCCGAGAGGTGCATCATGCCGGGTAATGCCCCCTCGCTGCGGGACAGGGCAGGGACTCAGCCCAGCATGCTCACGTGCAGTGCGAAAGAGCAAATCTAATGTTCATCTGCTGGGAAACAAGAAAGCACTAGCTTGTGAATAAGTCATTTCATTGAGGAGGAGGAAAGGACAACATTTTTCCCCATTTGCCAAAGTTCCTGGAGTCTAAAGTTGCTGCCCATGCCCTTCCTCCCTGGTAATAAAGGAACTCATGGTATTTTGGAGGCAAATCTTATTTCTCCCCTCCCTTCTCATGCCCTCGATTTAAGGCTTGTAGCATTCTTAATCCCACAAGAAGCGAAGTGGACGCTTCTCATGGGGACATGAATAGCCCCATTGAAGTCATGTGCTGCGACTTCACGTGCATGCTTAGAAGTTTGCAGGATTGAGGCTGTCAAGCCCAGGGGTCATTTTTGGGAGGAGTGTCCCTGACAGCCCAAGCACCCCACAGAAACCAAACGTACCCAGATTATGGTTTCAGAGCCACTCATCTAGCAGGTATATTGAGTTTGAAGCCTGCTTTGGGAAGTTCGATGCACGGCACAGCCCAGGTGCCCATCTTTGGGCTACCAGCTCAGCTTTCGGCATTTTGCTCGACGGCACAGCCCAGGTGCCCATCTTTGGGCCACCAGCTCAGCTTTCGGCGTTTTGCTCATCTCCGGTGCTTGTCACAGCCTGGAATGGACCAGGACAGTCCCTGCATTGCAGTTACCAATAGAAAATGTTTAACATTCCCCAGGTGGGTACTTTGATAAAAACATTTAATTACCACACTTCCTAAAGCATACCAGAAAGCACAGTGCTGTCAGGCAAATAAACTCTCTAAGTAACTCCAAGCTATTAAAAGCCAGTAGGTTCTTGCACCCTCCACAGCCATAAAACCTGCAGAAATAAAGATGCCAGATACTGACGCCATTTAAAGGGAGGGCACAACATCACGTCACCATATGGTGATGTGGCACTGGCCAAGTCCCTCAATTACAGCATATATATACATGGGAGCACCTCATTTTTTGCTTGCGTCCAGCTTTCCTCTGGGAGCATCCCTGGGCTTCCCGCAGAGTACACCCCCCTGCTCCTGGGATGAGGAGGTTTTCCCAGCACAGTATTGGTGTTAAGAGACAATCAACTGGCTTATTCCAATCACATAGTATTTTTTATATTTTTAACCAGAAGCTATAAAATCCAGGAAATGTAGATTTATGGCCTATAAAAGGCTTAGTTAAAGCTATGACCTACTGGCTTATGTAACTGTATTTACAACTGGCCTTGGATGGGGCTCCTATTCCAGCGACCCGCTAAGCTCACTTTGTAGCACTTCTTTATTGGGGCTCTGTTAAAGATGCAGCGATGTTGGGCAGTCAGAGGGTTCAGAGATGGGGTCTTAGAGGGCGGGTGGGCGTCTGCTCCCAGGCACAGAAGAGCCAGGCAGTGCTGACATTCAGCTTCTCCTGAGGAGCATGGCTGCACCAAGTGGAAAAAACCCACCCAGTCTTGGCCCTTGGTGTTTGCCCTGGACACAAGGAGTTTGCCAGGAGGGATGGGGAGAGCTATTCCTTTCTTAGCCCTCGCCCATCCTTTTAGGTGATGGCAAGTCAAAATCTTTGAAGAGGTAAATTCAGCAGGGGGGTTGCATCCACCTCTTTGCTTGCAGGAGGAGCTGGTCCCGGAGAAGAGGCGACCCAGGGCTTTGCAGTGTTTCTGCGAGGCCAGAGCTTTGGAGGTGTTCCCAGAGCATCTCTTCATCACAAGCCGCTCTGATGCCGTCACCTTGGAGGCTTCCCTGCGGATTCGCTCCTTGTCCAGCACCAACACGTTCTTCCATTAAGGAGCAACAGCCCTTGATTACAGCCAGTGCTGGTGGCTTCAACCCACGGAGTGTTTGCTCCATCTGCCCAGATTTACCCCCGGCCCTTCCCAGCCCCGTGCGGGAGCTGCGAGCAGTACCATGGCACCAGGGCGTGCAGCCAGTTGGACCGTACCCATGATACAAATCAGTGCCCTCCTCTCAGGACTACACCACTATGCCCCAAATCTGCAAGTTCCAAGGCTTATTAACCCTCCAGGCTGGTTTGGCTCCAACTGCTGAAACTCTACAGGCAGCACACGTGTAGGCAAATATCAGCACCCACACCAGGACCCGGCTGCCTCCACACAGCAGCTCCCACCTCTGGACCAAAGCAGCCCAAATTTGAATAATCCCAAACTACATCTGAACCAGCTGCAGGCCAGGATGTCTTCATCCTGATTGCTCAGTGAGTAACTTCAGTAGCCTTGAGGAAGTTGTTGCCATTGTGCAGGGTGATTCATGGCTTGAGGGGAAGGCAGGATTTGCAACATCAGTGATTTATTTAGTTTTTGATGAGAAGTGACCAGAGCTGCTCAAGTTCAGCACACGCAGGGTGTGAGACATACTTAAAAAATAGCATTTGTACAAACAAGAGAGGAAACCGCAGCAGCTGCAGAGATTTTCTCTTTTGGGGATCAGCCTGAGAATAGACCTATATTTTATGGTGTGTAGATACCAGCCTAAAGCAACACTGAACGAGCAATAAGAAGCACAGTCCAGCTTGGGATCATGCAACCCGGCTGCTCGAGGTGCAAGGAGCTGAGCAATGTCTGCTTTAACCATAAGAGGAATATGGAAACAAATTGTCACTTCATTGGCAGGGCAAGCCCAGCCAGTGCTGCTGGCCTTCCTTCTCCACAAGCTGAAAACGCTCCTTAGGATCTACTTTGATTTACTTCTCCTTCCTTTGTCTCATTTAGATCACACCTTACGGTGCTTGCAAAACCCAGCTCACAAAACACTTTCAACACCCAAGCGCTGCTGTCAGCCTGAAACACTGCTGCCAGCTCAGGCAGAGCTTTGTTGAAGTCCTTCATTCCTCCAAAAAGTTTCCTCCGTGCTTCCTTCTGCAATGTTTCTGACCCATTTGTATGATTCCCAGGCTGAGTGATGGCGAGGGGATGTCCAGGGTGAGGCTGGGTGCCCTGATCTCCTCTGCGGACCCAGTATGGTGATGAACCGCCTCTCCTGCCTTCTCCGCTGCCGTCACACGAGAGGGGCTCGGATGGCTCCGGCCTCTCCGATAAGCCCCACAGCAGTTACAACTACTCCATTTCATGAGAACGGGCCAGTTACAGGCATTTTGCCTTCCCAATGCCAAATAGCTTTTGACCATCAGAGTCCTGAGCTTCTTGCAAACCAGGACTGCAGCAGAGCCAGCCTGGAAGCGTCTGAAGAGCCATAACTTTTCCCCAGAGGACCAACCCTGCAGGGGTCGTGGTACAAGCGCCACCTCGCCTTGCACCCGAGCACACCCTACACCCCCCCATCTGTTCACAGCTCACTGCAGCAGTTCAACCCTGGCTTTGGCCCAAAGTTGACATTTTGGGCTTTATTGCAGGTGGGGGTTGTATGGTGAAATGACTTCCAAGCACCCTGAAAAGTTCAGAGATTTGGCTGAGAAATGACTCTTAAAAATGCTTGCAAAAGCTGGTCATCTGACTTGCTGTGTCGAGCTGATGGCAGGTTGCTTTGACAGCACGTCGTCACCCAAAAGGCAGCAAAACTGTTTCCTTACCCCCATTGCATGAAGTCTTTACTCTGTCCTGGTGTTTTATAGCAATGGTACTGCCAGTCGGACATTGCCAGGGATGTTCCTGGTGCCACCTCCCCCTCTTGAGATGTCCTTTCTGATTTTCTCTTCCCACACGTGGAAAACCACAGCCCCCTGCAGCAAGGCAAGGATGGGTACCTCGTGTCTGGTGCTCTGAGTTTGCAACGTCGCTGCTGGGCACTGATCTTGCTCCCGCTGCACCTCCGAGGTCTGGCTGGGCACAGGGACCCCGGCTGCCGCATCCTTCCTTCCCAGGAGGAACAAGATACAGGCACATCTGCAAAGGGCAGAAGAGCCTTTTTTGCTAGTGAGCACCCACACAGTGTTTATTTGCAAGTGAGTCAACCGGACTATAATGGTTTTGTGGATGTCGCACAATTCACCTCTCTCGCATCTCAGGGATTTTCATTACCTTTTGGGCAATTTTGACAAGAATTCAATTTTCCATGCCCACGCACGCATCCTGCTGTTCTCTCATTGAACACATCAATTAGCAGCCAAAAAAGTCCTCAGTATCTTTTCTCTCCCGGATTCAGCCTCTTCCATCAGCCTTTAAAGCCATTTCCCAGTGCAATTACACACCCCAAGCTGCTGCCAGGTCTGGCCTGAAAGACTGAACTCTTCACACCTGATCCACGTACTTCTCATCTCCGCAGACATGTCTGCCATCCCGGGGAGCAGAAACCAAGTGCCCCAAGCAAGCAGGGACAGAGCTGCGCATGGCACCCGCATCCCTGCAACAGCATCTGCCGCGAGCGCCTGCGCAGCGGCGAAAGAAATGTAAGTGGTGGAAGAAATGTAAAGCTTTATCTCATTCTCAGTATTTACCACATCTAGAGGAATATCCAGAGGTATTCCAGCCACCTTAGCAAACCAATTTCCTGCTGGGATGCAGACAGCTGCACCATTTTCCATCAACCCAGTTGTTCCCACGAGGAAGAAGCTGAGTCTTTAACCCTGAAGGCAGAGCAGGCTGCGGGGTGACCTATGGGTCCGCTCCGTTCTTGCTCTCTCCTCTGGGCGTTTGCTTTCAGCCACCATCAGACAGGACACCAGGACATGTGGTCTGACCCAGTGCAGCCTGCTGGGATGCAGACAGCTGCACCATTTTCCATCAACCCAGTTGTTCCCACGAGGAAGAAGCTGAGTCTTTAACCCTGAAGGCAGAGCAGGCTGCGGGGTGACCTATGGGTCCGCTCCGTTCTTGCTCTCTCCTCTGGGCGTTTGCTTTCAGCCACCATCAGACAGGACACCAGGACATGTGGTCTGACCCAGTGCAGCACCTATCAGCTTTTTTTTTTTTCCTTAAACTCAAAGCAAGCACCAGGCTAATTTTATTTTACAGGGAGACCCTGAGAACTGCATCTGCAACCCAGGCCACGAGATAGCATAACGACAACACCATAACAAGGCGCTGCCACCGCCACCATCCGCTGGTCTGGACGAGGGACCCGGCTGGCAGCAGCTCCATCCCTTGCAGCGCAGAGCCGGGGCAGGGCCCCAGTGGCACCAGGATGCAGTGCTCCCCATCTCGGCCCCGTGTGCTGAAAGGTGGAAGTGAAAAGCAGATGTAGAGCCTGGGAAGGTTTCCAACATGGGTTTTGGTTTTGTTTGGTTTTGTTTTGGTTTTTTTGTGTGTGTGGTTTTTTGTTTTTGTTTTTCTTTTTTCCTCATTTAAGCTCCAGACCTGAGACAGCCTACAAAGCAACAGCCCCTGGGCACAGTGACATTTTGTGCAGAGGTGGCAGCAGCAGTGGGTGATGGCAGCAACCCTCCCTTTCACTGCAGAAGCCACCTGCGTGTCCCAAAGCCCTTGGCCTCTGGGGTGGAGCAGAGAAGGGGAAGCTCCATGGCCAGATGCGAGAAGCAGCAGCCCCCTCGCCATTGCAGCCAGACCTGCTGCTTCTGTGCAGCTTTTAAATGGCTGCTCTCCAGGCAGGGTATGAATTAAAGGGATTGTTAATGTCCCACCTGCAAACTGGAGCAGGACTTTCCTGAAGCTGGAGAAGTGGCAGGCCGGGGGACACTGCAAAGCAGCTGCTTGGCCCCAGTGCATGCTGCAGGCAGCACCCACCCTGCCCTGCTCCTTCCCGCTGGCTGGGGCACAAGAGTTGCCCAGAATGATCTTTTTTAAAGAAGGAAACCCTTTTTCTTTCCTTTTTCTAAGCATTAGATGCAATGGGCTGAAGAGGTCCCAGCTCCGGAGCAGCCGCCTCCAGCCCAGCCTCTTGGCTGGGGCCGTACCGGCGGCAGACGAATCCCCACAACGTGACTTAACCACCGCAGAGAGGTGAAGGCAAGGGAGAGCCATCTTCTGAACCCTTTGATGATCAAATGCTCGGATTCTCCTTTCCTTTCTTTGACTGCTGACACAACAGCTTCACCTTGAAGAGCTGTTAGAGGAAACCTGAAACGCTGATGTTGAGAGAAAGGCAGGGAGAAGAGAATACTCCAGCATGAGTTTTCCCTCTAGGTCTCCATGTTGTCTTTGAATTGTAAGAGCACCATCTTGTGTTTAAACACAACAGACTGCACCCAGTCCTGGGGGTTTCCATCCCATCTAGAAGCACAAGCAGATAGTAACAAGCAGCAATCCACATCAAGTCTCATCAGCTCTGTTCCCACCATCACTTTACAGTGTTTTGAAAAGCAGGAAAACAACTCTCATACTTGGGTTTGTCATCTCAGAATAGCTTTTAAAGAAGTTAACTATAACCATGCAAAATTGCAACAAGTCCTGAAGGCCATGCCGTGAATCTGGAATGTGGTCCAAGGCCAAAAGGCCCCCTCAAAGCTTCTTTTACAGTAGAATTGAAGGGCGCTTGTGGATCAGAGATCATCATAATGTTAAATAACATTTACAGACTGTATTGCTCAAACAGCTTTTGAATAGATTACAGGATGACAAAAAGGGGTGTGACAGCAAAAAGAATCCCTCATTTTGGTTTGCTACTCCATTGTAGAAAAAGGGAAATTATCTCAATCTCTCTCAATAAGTTTGAGGTTTAATTTCCAGCAAACAAGTATTTTCCAATAAAAAGCACTCACATTGCAACATTTTCACTTCCTGTATTATTATTAACATTTTACATATCCTGATTTGAATACCTCTTTTTATAGGAGACTGATACAACTGAGAAAACTTTTTAAAAAATCTGTTACAGAAATTGTGAGTGCTTTTCCCATCACCATCTACATTGCTGAAGTGCCTGGGTATTTTATAACGGCTTAAAACTTCAGACTCCAAATACCATTTGTAACACCTTAACCTAGTTCACAATTCCATTAGCACTTCTCTTATTACAGGATCTGAAAAATTAAATTACTTACCCACAGACTTGAGGTGCTGTCAGGGCTGCCAGAAGAGCTTAAACATTTCCAGAGTAAAGATTTATGATGCTTCTTCCTATTTAATACACACACACAACTGTCTTAGCACAGTGCAATGATGTGACATGCATGTGAATGGACACATCCCGAGAATATACACTCTTGAGGAGAGGGAAATTTGTCAGTACATCTGTTCTGGAGAGGCAAAAATCTTGTGAGAAAACTCCAGTAAATAAGCATAAAGATTTTTTTTTTTTTTTTTAAAAGCACCAGGATGGTAACATTTCGAGCTGGTACAACACTGGTAACAGGACACTGTGTTTTCTGAACCGTGGATGATTGCACGTGCATATATGAAGTATTTGCATCCTAGAGGTATTCAAAAGCAACCACTTTATGTAGGCCCTTCTCTACTGCTGGAGAGAAGCAAGAGTAACATATGCTTGCACATTCACACAGGCAAGACAAGGGACTAGACGGCATCGAGCCCCTAGCACACCAGGGGACAGAATGTCTTCATTGCACGAGGAGGGCCCACCCCAATCCATTACAACAAAGGTTAACCAAATATTTTCAGTGGCACAGCCACTTGTTACATACTAATCAAGATAACTTGCTGGGACAAATGTGGTTAGAAAGTGGCAGATGAGCCAGTAAAAAATTAAAACCTGGCTCTAGCCGAGTGTTCTGTTTCTGCAGTAGAAATTAATCTCTTGTCACTGAGTCCTCATTCTTCTGCCTTATAAATACACTATTTCTTTTGCGCTGCGGTAAGCAACCAACATGTATTTGAGCTGAGATGAATCTTTGGTAAGGAATTAAGAAAATTTGAAAAAAAATTCCATTGCCAGCACCTATTTCATCTGAGCTGCAGTTAAGCGGATCTCCTCTAGGTTCTTAACCTATGAATCAGCAGGTTTGGGGACCATGTAAGAGGTGAAGACAGCAAGGCATCATTTGGGAGCCAGTCAGTGAACAAAGTTTTTCTTCAGAGTTTTTGCTTAGGCCCAGTATGAGATAGCAGGATTACACTAGTTGTGGGCTGACTCGAATATATTACTACCTGTATTTATGATGGCAATATTTGGCTGCTAGTGTAAAATACCCAATTACTATGCCTTCTGGTAGCATCAAAAACCTTTGAACTTAATACAAGACTGCAAAGAACACACCAATCCGATGCATGTTTCATATACATATTTATATATATTTCATGTACAAAGTTACATTCTGAACCCCATGGATTCAATAATAGAAATAAATACTGAAATAACTACACTGCTATATGAGCTTTTCTGCTCACAGAAAAGAAGCCTCAAGTTTTAACAGACAGCAAGTTTAACGCTGTAGTATCCATCTCGGATTACAGAGGCAAGTAAAATTCAGCGTAAAGTGTCCAACAGACAAAACTTTCAAAAATTACAGACCATAAAATGTTTAAAATATATGTTTAAAAGATTGAGAAATGTGCATCAACAAAATTAATAAAGGAAACTTAATCTTGTTAGAGGGCAGGAGAGACATTTAGTGTATAGAAAAATGCTTTGAGGTGCAACATAGGTTGTTACAGTATGGCATAACCCTGTTAGAAAAAACATTTAATTTCCCTAAAGAACTGTATTTGAGTTTACCGTGTCTTGTTTTACAGGGCAGGGCCTTCACAAGACCCTGTCTCAACAGGGCCACTTACAAGAGTGCTAAGTCAGGTTTAATCCTTTGGTAACTTTTATAATACTCACATGGAAATAAATATTCAGTTACACAGCATTTTAAAAGACACACGTTCTTTAGAACAGTTAGTATAATAAAACAGATTTAACATTTGTTTGTTACTAAGGCAGCCTATGATAAAGTGTCTACGCTCTGCCAGCTCTATCTGATCCAACGCAGGAAGACCTTTACAAGAAATGGACAATGCAGCAGCTTATACAACGCATTTCACCTTTACCATGCAAACACCCTTACCCAGGCAAGTAATGTGCTGCATATTTTGTGCTCGAAATGTTTCCAAACTATTAACAAGCTGTAGCTATCAAGAGATTAGCTCCTATTTATATGATGCTTTAATCACATGAGTGTATGCATAAACACATTCTTGAGACGGATTTGTAGGTGTGTATTGTCATCTCAACGCCTGGGGTTTTGCGTGCTTTATTCACCATTCAAAGCAACCTTAAGTAAAGTTTACAAATCCCAGTGCACTGTGATGACAATAGGGACCCATTTAATCTACTGTACCTTAGGATAGGGGATAAAGTTTTTGAATGAGAAATACAGAGAAGTGCACATGCCTTTATCTACACCCACAGTGGTACATAGTTAACCTACTGTTTTCTTTAAAACCCTTCCACTTTCGGACAGAAACAATCATTCTCTGAAAAATTTGCAAAACTTGGCCCACTGAGGTGACTAAAATGGCACGGTGGACCAGATATATTTGGCAAAAGACCAGGTACACACTTGCCAGATTGAACTGCTCTATTTGATAGCAGTAAAGCCATTCAGAGAAAACAGCTCATCACTAATTACAAATAAAATGCTATACAAGAATGAAGGAACAGAATTGTGCGCTTTTTTTCTGAGAACATGAGAATGTGACAATCAAGCAGTGAGTAAAAGCTTTGGAGACTCTGTTTTCCAAAGAGGAAAAAAAATTAAAGAAAATGGCAGCAAGCAATGAAACTGCACCACTCACAGTGAAGATTCTGCACAACAGTAAAAGTTTAGACAGCATTTTTCTTGGACATCCGATTTCGTAAGTTAATTCAGATGTGCTTCAGGTTCAGCATACATGTCTATAAGTTTTAAATAGGTCTTTCTAAGAGTGTTTAGTCAGTTTACTTTCTGTATTTGTATAATTTTTAAAAAGCCCCTAGACTTTATATTTAAGCCAAAGTACTTTAACAGTGATGTTAAAGATGAATTTGGAAAGCAAATTATGAACAACATGCTCTCATCACTTTTGGCATTCTGAAGAGAAAAATACTACCAAGATATTAGACATCTTTAATAAGGATTTTTACTACATAGTTCATGTCCTAAATACATATTTACGAGAGGAACAGCTGTGTACAAAATATGTCGCTTAAAAAGTATTTATACATATAAATCTAACCAATAGACCTGAATGGAGTTTTTCTGGTTTATCAGCTATGATATGCATTTGAAAAAGCTGCCTAAATATATATTTACACAATAGACCTCAGCTAAATGTGTTCATTTAAAAAATTAAGAAAATATATAAACACATGTTTGCCTGATAGACCAGAACTGCTCCTATTGCATAAAAATGTTTAGGCAGTTTTAAAAAAGTGTTTCTATATTTACGCCTCTGAAACTGTTCAGTTCTCTCACATAATCAAGTTACTAAATTTCTCTGCTAATCCGAACAGAACAGTCCCAGCCTTTTGAGGGTAAGTGCTGGATGTTTATTAAAACCCCTCAAAACTTTTACTTTCCAGAGACTAAGTGAAAGAACAAATCTGGGTTTTAAAATATTCTGAAGTACAGAAATCATGAAGTGTTTAACTTAGGTCTGATACTAATGTAGGAAATTCAATGTAAAAGGAAGACAGTCTTCAACTCACATTTACGGTTAAAAAAATAGATGGTGAGTAGACAGAATGTCAGCCTAATATTAGAGTCTCCTGACTTTCATCAATTTACTCAATCTTAGTGTTACCTGCTAACATTGTTGCTAAACTTTTTTTTTTTTTTACTAAATTGGGCTATACAACTACAAAAAAAAACCCCAAACATTTTGTACCTAATTATCTGGCACTAAAGTTCGTTTACAATCTCACTTGGGCAGAATGCATTTTTCCTGTACACTCTCAGTCTTTTCTCATGCTCTAATCGAGGTCTCTAACCTTCACACATGTAGTGCCTCATGAGTTTGACCAGCTAGGCAGAGAAGATCATTCTAGTGCTTAGGACATAAGGAATTAAGACAAGAAAAGAACAAAACATATCCCCTGTTCAAGAATTTTACCATTATTTTCAAAATTTAAATCATCCTAAGAATACCCTTTGGAAACCGAGTTGTTACATGTCAGGGAAATGGGAAAACACTATACTCAAAATTGCTCATTATTGAGGGCAGCAGTTCTCAAACTTTAAGGTTCAATAGTGAAAACATGTAATTTTATTTAAATATTGTCATCTTAATTCCTACACAATCCCCTCTCCCCCCCCCGAAATTCTGATGAACGTAACAAATTAAACCGTATACACTATATATGCAAGATTTTTCAGGTTTGAAAACATAAGCTGAAATTTACAGTTTGCTTTAGCCCTCACTGAATATTTAGATGAGTCTTAATAATCCACCTTATAATTTGTCAAATTTTTAATACTCTGGGAATAACTTTGCTGTTTTACTCAATGCATTATACAGTGAATTGAAGCTCAGTTGTAATAAAGCTGAACTCAAGTGAGACTACCAAAGAAGTGAACTACATTAGATTGCTGTCGTACAGTAAAACTAATGTCTCAGTTGCTTGCTATGGTGTGCACACCAGTTTTGAGAAATATCTGATTTCATTATACTGTTCCATGTAACACGGGTGCAGTAAAACAGCACAAGCTAGTTCCTGTATAGTTAAAGGTATGACAGATCCGCAATATGAAGTTAAACAGCAAAGAAATGCTTCAACATCATGTAGTGAAACAGGTTTCACAAAATAAAAAAACATGCAGAAGCTTTTTTTTTTTTGCTTTTTTTTTTTTTGCTTTTTCTTTTTTAAGGTCTCCAGCTGCATCCTACAAGCTCACTCACTGCCACACATTACTTGCCACACTATCAAGTGACTCCTCTCAGCTTTGGCTACAGAAGGTTCAAGTTGTAGAGCTTCTCCAAGGAGCTCAGATTCTCCACCTTCATCACCTGAAAAACAACGGCTTTGATTCAGGCAGCCAGTAAAAACCAGTATTAACACCAAATGCAGCAAGACAAGTGACATCTAGATTTACAAGAAAAGCACTATAAAAGACAGTAGTTGCCATATGCTCATATAAAAGCATATGCAAGATTGTGAATATGTACATTACAGACTGAAAGTCTGTTGCATAATTATTTCAGAGCATAGTATTCTGATGGTCATATTCTTCAGTTCTAGCCCCCAAAATTAACTGTAGTTTTCTAAGTATCCATATTCTACACATTTCATTACTTATAACTCTTTGAGGCAGAGAAACAACCTAATTTGCAAACTTGCAGTATCTCCCAGGCGGAAATGGAGATGGTTACGCTACTAGAAAGTGTGCTAGCATAAACACATAAACCATATAAAGTGCTCTAGAAGTAAGGGCAGTAATTGAGCACAAGTGAGACAATGCAACATTCACGTCTATGATGAACCTTTCCCCTTCTTTCCTCTTGTTCTAGTTATCCTAGCTTGTTACAACTCTGCACACACTGACACACGACAGCCTTAAGCCTATTCTCCGTCACTGCTCTTCAAAAGAGAAGAGCAGTTTTGTAACTGCGTCTAAACTCTTGATGACACGAGCTGACTTGGATCAAAGGTGACAGGCTAACCACTAAACAAAACTGCACGTAGACAGTAATAAACATCAATACAGAGGCAGTCTTGTGGTACAGAAGAACGTCAGTTTAATCAGATGAAATGGGAACTGACCTACAACTTCAGGAAGGTTTCAAGTCACAGTTTGGCTGGTTTTCTGGTTAGACTACTTTGGAGGTCTGAGGAATCTAAACATAGAATAGCCTGAACTTGCTCTTGAGCCAGTTTGCTGCACTGATGTGGTAATAGCTGAGCTAACGCAGCTACAGTACTGATGCTTAAGTTCATGGCTTTGCATCATGCCACAAGGACAGCACATTTGGTATGCGGCTATACCAGCTTGCTTGAAATGCATGCAGGGTTTTTAATACTTGCTACAGTGTGGCAGAGAATTGCCTGAAGTCCTGCCTCCCACGTAACTCCACTGTGGTTACCAGGAGGATCTTGTTTTTCATTGACTCGTGGGATGACAGAATCTGGGCTAGCCTTCATGGGTTTTCCTTTGTAGTGGTTTTTGTGGGAGTTTTTGTTGTTTGTTTGTTTTTGGAAAACACTATAGACAGATTTAGGCAAAAGGTCAAAACCAGGTCTAGGAGTTGTGACTTTTTTATGCACTTTTTGTCACGGTCTCCAGCTGCAGATTCTAAGCATAGAATCGCAACCACTCTCATTTTGTTATATTTCTCCAAAAGCTTCAATTAAAAACAATGTTTACACAAGAAATCTTTTATGGGCTAGATCATGCAAAAGTGTTATCCAAGAAAAGCAGTGATCAAAATAAGAAGGGCATGCAAAGATAACAGTGAACTACTTTTTCCCTGTTCACTCAAAAATGAATAAATTTTAGTTTGAGTGTTCTTCATGTAATACGTGACTTTATTTTATAGTCAGTCTGCATATTTAAGTAACTAAGGACATGTTTTCCAGCAGTTTGAGATGGAAAACTAACCTGTCAAAGCAAGACTGAAAGCATAAACGGTAAGGTGGTACATGACTCCAAAGCAGAGTTTCAAATAAACCTTTTTACACAGTCATCTCGGAGGTCATGGTTTCTTGGGAGGAGGAGATGCTGCTGAAGGGGGAAGGAGGGAGGGTATGAGTGTGGGTGTGAGTAAAGATACTTCTATCCTCACACTTGCTTTGTAAAGACTATGTACTGGCTGACCACACAAATGCACTCTGCAATCACAATGGAAGTTATTATATGGTTAATGACCTTTCAGTATGAAGAGGTTACAACTGATTTTAAGCTCAGTTTTCTTACCCATTCTGAAGTCAATATATCCTTCTCCACCACTTATCACCAACATCGATTTTAAGGGACTCTGGTTGAAGGACTCTTGGGCCGGTTTATCAGCCGCTAGCTCTGTTCCACCACTACTCTGTGGGCAAACCACCTGACCTGGATTAAAAACAGAATACATTTTTATGCCACATCTCACAGAATGCCACCACCTGTATTTAGTCATGGGATGACATACTTAATGCCTAATGATACACTTAACTTTGGATTCTAGTATCTCTTCAACGAGGGACAGAAAGCTAGCTTTGCTCCAATTTTATCTCTCTAAAGAGATGAAGAGTATGTTCAGGTCAGTTCAATGGAAATCAGAGAATTAAATGCCTCTCGATAGATTTCACAGCACAGGCGTGCAGATCTGGAGAATGACATTGAAACAGACTTAAAGACTTTCAGACACACAACTGAAATGATTCAGCGCATGTCAGCCCATTAAGCAAACTTCTGTCATTTACTCCCAGCACACAAGGTGCATATAAGCACTGAGAGGGTATTCAACCAGCACTGCAGCTTCTAGGAAACTCTTAGCTTTTTCAACTGAGATTCTTTCCTTTGGGGGCTTCTCCCTTAGTAGCTCATCCTTCCTGCAGGACGTCAGACTCTTAAATTGGACCCTACATCAATTAGCAGTTGCCTGCCTTCTTAATAGGCGAGTACTCACTTACCACAGGACCTTTTTCCCCAGATGGAAGCAAAGCACTTCTTTCTTTGTGACCAAACCCTTTTCCTCCCATTAAACAATACTGCGCTTAGGAATCAGATAAGCCTTGTAAATAAAATATATAATCAACTGTTTCTGAATGTAAGATTTCATACACTTGCTATCTTTACCTAAACACTATGTTTAACTAAGCAAATGAGGGCGAGAAAGAAACTTCGTTTGAAGAATGGTAATAAAACCTCACCAGGTACTGCGACAAAGAATTTAACAGCATCACGGTGCCCATGGAAGCAAAGCTGTGCGTGTGCCATTGAACAATACGGTATGAAGGTTCCCGGAGTCACTTTGTCACTGTTTTCATCGCCATATACACGTATTACACTCCCCGGACGGTTTCCGGAGCCTGCTGCTGCTTTATTAGCTGTAAAAGAAGAGAGGTGTTTTCTACTTGAAAATACAAATTACAGAAATGGTTATTTGTTAAGAAACCTTATGGTACCATCTAAAAGCTAAAGCCAACTTAGATAAAAATGAAACAGGAGGGCAGCAATGCCAATTCAAGACAGAGCTGGAAAGAAAAAAGATCGCATGCTTCGTTATTTTAAGTACATCAGAAAATGGAGCAGGATTCTTATTAGTCTAGCATAAACACCAGATTTTAATATCCTACTTTTGGAAAAAGATAATTTGTGAAAGGATTGTATCTTTCATGGAAAATAAGTACCTCTAATGTGTTTCAGTATGAGCAAATTCAATGTACTTAAATATATAATTAAAGACAGTTTCATTCCAACTAATCATAGGGTATCCCCTTGCCAGCAAAAATTCTCTAAAAATAGCCACCTGTGGGCATGAAGGAGCTACCCTATCATAATTCTACATCTAGTTTTTACTGAGAAGTTTTAAAATCCATTAAAACAGAGAAGTACTCATGCTAGACATACAAGCCATCTCCATTCCAAAGGCTATCAAAGGAGTGAAAGAAACAGTGATTTGTAACAAGACAGTAAATGATGTGGATTAATGACAAAGTTATAAGATATGGTATCACATTGGCTGGAAGAAAAACAAAGTCTGTATGAAAGTTCAGCTGCAACACAGGATGATATACTAAACTGCTGAGCAGATTGGTGGCCATTTAGCAAACATAAAACTGCTGCAATGCAGTAACTGCAAGTGGAAAAACATTTAGGAACATACAAAGGGTAAATCTATAAGGAGTGGGAAACAGCCTCGAAGTGGCTATTAGAAGCCTGAAAATAGATTTTTGTTCAGGATCTGCACTTACCCCTCAGCCCCAGTAAACGTCCCTGGTGGAGGATTACAGCTAAAGTGAGAAAGGAGGAAAGGGGAAATGGATAGGTATGACAGTAGAGGAGAAGGATTAATGAGAACCCACCACTCATATTTTGGTTTTTGATAAGGTAGAGCTTAAAATTTTAGCTCCTAAAAACAGTAAATATCTAATTACAGAAGATTCAATAAAAAGTCACAAAGAACAGCATCTTGTTATAAAAGTTTCAATACAAAATGGAAAACAAAAGCACTGCCACTTTCACGTGCTTTATCGCTATAAAGTTTATTATTGATTAGAAACGTTTCCCCTTTCTCTATTTCCCTGGTAGACGGATACCAAAATAATATATAGCAACTCATGTTTTCAAGTGCCCTTTTGAAACAACATCTGCAGATCTGGAAGATGCTCTGCTATTGACACCCAGGGAATTGAGATATGCAATTGCTTATGCAAGGATGCGACTGTTTTTGAAAACCATGAATATTTGTAACAAGAGTTCTCAAACCCACTATCAGGCTACCTGCAAACGGTTGTTCTGATTCATGAACAACTAACAAAACTGAAATTAAACTGAATAACTTTGATAGGGATTTTTTCATGTTCACTACTGTTTTAAAACAAACTCCTCTGGAAACATTAAATTAAGCTTGACGCAAATTAAGAGCTATAATTTTTGAAAGCATGATTTAAACTATTTCAAATTCATGATAGGAAGTCTGTCCTTCCTTAGTATATTCATGCAATGCAAAAAAAGACATTTACTGAATGGATGGACAACGTAATGGAACAGTATGAGAAACAACGCATGTATGTGCTGTTCAACAAAGCAGATACAACATGAAGAGTTTTTACTGTTAAATTACCCTAAAATTTCACCTGTCAGACTGTACTACTTTCTATACAACAACAGTACAATTAGGACTGTCAAAGTTCTGTATTTTATTTTCTGAAACTTCCGTCCATGTGTTTTAACATCAGTCTGAGGCACAAGTGTTGGGGTTTTTTTGTTGTTGTTTTAAATGCAGTTTACACAGATCCTTCCCAAGCTTCACCTATCTAAGATTTGTTTTGTCCTTGAACTGGACTGTTCCCTTCTCCCGACGTTCAACTGCCCCTCCCACCAAGTAGTTTCAGCCTATGACAAGAGTTTGGGGTCTGTTATTAAGCAGATACCTGGATTTACATTATTGGAATTTTACCTAGAAGTTAGTCTCCTAATGTGTTTACAACTCCTATAACTTTGAACATGTCCTTTAAAGCAGTCGGTACTACTGCTGTTCCAGTCCTTTATACGAGCTTTGTGATGAATTCTCAAGAACTAAAGCCAATCAAATTGTATTAGCAACAACACCAACTTGCTCAAATCAAACAAAAATCTACTTTGGTGATCACATGGCAATCAAAAATAACATTAATTAGAAAACTAAAGCCATCTCTTACAAGCAATAAACTTCTATAAATGCTGCTAATGCTCATAACACATCTAAGGCTTCAAAGTGTCTCTTTCATTCAAGCCACAGCAACTCTGCTCAAATTGAAGGAGATTTGAGATGTGCTTTTTTGCTCAGAGTAATTGTAACCATGTACACAGATTAGGTGCTAAACATCACACAGGCCCAATCTGTTACAAACCTGAAAGATTCAGACCTGGCAGTAAAGCTTTCTATCCAATAGCAAGCATCTGAATGACGTTTAATATCCTCTTTTTGTGTCTACAGCATATTGCACAGTGCTATTCATTTATTTTTTACTTACTTTCTGTTAATGGAATGGAGATGATGACACCATTTCCTGTTCCTACCCATAAACGATTACAAGACACCATAAGAGCTGTGATTCTCACAAATGAGAATCCCAGTTTACCAGTACCTAAAAACAAAAGATGCTTTTCATCAAAAATTATGAGCAAGAATAATTTTAGTTCCATAACAGAGAATCTTAACTCCAACTCCCAAACCACGCAGACAAGTAATTCCCTCCCACTTCAAACAAAAACAAGGTAGAGGAGTACATTTAAGTTGAAAAGATAACCTAAAAGGCTAAAACACTCTGTTAATTAAGTTGTGAACCTATACAGAAAGAGACTAACATTAACTGAGAAAGCACAAAAGGTGTAACGGCTCCATAATGCTGCACAATAAAATCTTTTGGGGCTTACAGCACCAGAGCAGCTTTTCAAACAAACAAAAAAAAGTGAGTTTACAGATGTAAGATAATGGTTTCTCATCCATTAAAATTAATTTCTCATCCATTAGCACTATGAGGGGAGAAGGTGGCGGCTGACCAATGCACAATGGCACAGTAGCTACTTGTGAAGGATTTCCCATGGCCCAATTACCTGTATTTGTTGTGTTACATAGGTGGTCAAACTGCTCTTATATAAACATTAATGAAAAAAAATCACAAACTTATTAGCTTTAATAGCAATAAAAGTTTGCTATTTTGCATTTGTATTTCCTTGAAAAAGAGGCAATTTTTCCAGGTAAGTAATGGATTCTTCCCTCTCTTAGATTTAACAGAGGCATCAGCACAGTAAAAAAGAGAAAGATTTTAGTGTCTCTATTGATGCCTGTCCAACCCAACCACCATTTTTCCTAATTAGTTCTGAGTTTTTAGGGACACCTTAGACATCAGGTAGAATCAACAGACTGTATCCTCATCACACTTTACAGACTGACTTAGGCTTCTACTTCTAGATTCAAGTTTACACAAACAGGATTTGACTAACCTTCCACCCACCCTTCCCACTAGTTTGCAGTGAGAATTGCGTGATCCGTAACAGGAAAAGAAAGCTCCAGACAGCAAGACGCGTAAGAATACAACAGTTTTTCTTATCAACTTACCTAGCATTTTGCTTACATAAGGTTCAATGTCCACATCTTGTAGATGCTGATACGTGTGCGCATGATAGAGACGCAGGGTGGAGTCCAAACGAATAGACACCCATACCCCATCACCCACCCATGCCAGCTGTCTCACTTGGCTTTCTCTTCTTGGGTGTGCATCAAATGACTTCTACGAAAGATTGGGTTTTAAATTAGAAGATGAAACAAAGGAAAGAGTAAGAAAGTCTTCTCTGTTATTCTTACACTGTCAATACTGGCCATTTTCTTAATCATCTATGAACCTCTGATTTGCAAGATCACTAGCAGATACAGTGTTTAGCTTAGTTACAATTACCATATGATGCTGGTAAAGTAACAGTAAAAATGCTGATTCCCTTCCCTGGAGTGTGATCTCAAAGCCATTGTTTCCTACTGTGTCATATCATAAACCAGCCTACTGTGGCTTCTGTCTCCATTTAACCTGGAGTCTTTTTGGTATATGAAGTCCTCCTGTCACAGCACAAGATACATATGCCCAAAAAGTGTTTTTCTTCCTAGTTCTGTCTTGCTCTTGCATACAAACCCACCCATGCAAAATACACACAATTTCACTGTTGGACGAATTCCTTCATTCCAGTGTTCCCATCTCTCTCTCTCTCTCTCTCTCTCGTCTTCTTCACAAAAATAGATTATTAATTGGATGCTTGATATTTTCAGAAGAGCTGAGCAGTCACTCTCAAAAGGTCTGGCCCATGTCTCAGGCCAATTAGCAGAAGCTGAAGTATTAATACTGCTAACGGCTTTCAGAAACCTTAGCCACTTTCTGTACTTGAGATGTCAGGTACACATACAACACTGCAGAAACCCAGCTCACACACCTTATATAAACAAACTATTCTATAACTGGAGGGAGAGTACGTTCAAGATTAACACTTACAAACCTCTAAACTATGCAAAGACAGATTATAGAGAAGGTTACAGGTGGGTGGAGAACATAATGAGGCATGCATGGAGAGAGTAAGCTGGAAGCTAGCCTTATAAGCTCTGCACAAGGACACTTTCCAGTTCCTGGCCAGCTAGAAGTGGAGAACTAACCCCCCCAAATTGGTTTCAATAAATGAGAACTGTCTCATCATGGCTTAAAATCTTCCAAACCAATGAAAACATCTTAAGAAAATGTAATAGTGTTTCCCAAGACAAATTTGTTTGGTTGCTTATTTCTGTACTGATGAACAAATAACTGTTCCCTGGAGTTACTCTGGAGTTTGAGCTGTAGCATGAGATTGCATTAAAACATAACATTTAATTATTTTAAACACCATTTTAACTTGCCTCTATTTTCATGGCCTTTGGTTGAACAACATAGATTTTGTTCCTGTAGCCACACCAGACTTTGTCATGTACCACTGTCATGCATCTTATCGAATGATGCGGCCGACCCAGGTCTAAGAGGTGATAGTTGGTCAAATCCCACTGACCATCTTTAAAAACAGAAGAAAAAGGAAAAACAAAACACAAGTTCATATGAGTTTAAAAATAATTTAAAAGCACAGGCAAATATCTTAATAGTCTAATTTTTTAAAAGCACTGAAATAATCTGGATAAGTCAACATGAATTTATGGCTAGGCTCCTCATAAAGAAACCAGCAACTAGTTATACGAACTACCAACATCCCAAATGCTACTTTGTTTTTAATACAAGGTTGTACAGTGACTCATGTTCAAAACACATCAAAACATTTTTAAAAACAGCAAGTTACCTAGTGCTAAATGCTTTACTTGGATAGGCATCGGTATACATTACAACAAGCAACTACCCACACAGCACCAGGCACTTGCTTCTTGACTGAACATAGAAACGTTGGCCAGTGCATTAAGATTTTTTTTAATATGCTGCAAGATCTTAAGACAGACACCTGAAATCTACTAAAGGCATACTAAACTTGGTCATTAAACACCAAGTAAAATTCTTCTGTAGATTGAGCTAAGCCACAGATCATCACTGACATTTACTCGAGATCCTTAAGGATTGTAAGTCACTAGAGTCTGACTTTAAAAAAAAAAACCAAACCAAACAAAACCAAAAAAGAACGCTGAAAACATAACTTCATCTCAGATGCATCTTTCCCAATATTTGCATTAGTGCTGTACAACCTCTTTAATTCTTCGAAATGCTCAGCACAGAGATTTAAACTCCACAAGGAAAAGAAGAAATGAATAGGGAGTCTGTGGAAACAAGCCAACAGATAAGCTCCAGTTACTCATAGTAAGGCCTTCCCCTCCAGGTCCTTTTTCTGGAGCCTAAAGAATGGAGCTCATCCAGGAGTGGTTTGGGTAGAAATTCTGAAGGGATGCTTACAAAATTCTCATTGAAGGACTTGGCCACAGACAATTATTAACACTAATAACAAAAGAGAAGACATGACTGCTGAGCATGATGAAAAAGCAAGAGAGATGATGATCAAAGCGGACTTTATGAACTGGCTTTTCGCTATTTAGCTCAGATATATCGCATTCTTCTTCTCAAAGTAAGAAAAAATTCCAGGAATGCACCAGGACAGTGCAAAAATGGTACTTGAAACTGCAACTGAAATACTAGAAAGATTTCTCAAGACAACCTGTAAAAGGCCATTGGGGAATACATTTTCAAAACACTATTTATAAACGGCACGTTTCTTTCCTAAATACTGTTACAACTTCACTGGTTTCAAGATTTAATAGAATGCTTACCAACTCCTCGGTGAAATATTGCTAGTGTTCCATCAGCTAGTGCAACTAATACTATTCCTTTTACATGTCTGGGAAAAAAAGGAGGTATAAGAATACATGCCATTAGACTGCATTTCTCAAATTGCAAGTTTAAATAAGGTATAAAAATTTTGTACTTCAGCATACTTTTTATATTCACGTTAGCCCTAGTGTTTTGATTTCTACAATATAGCTCAAGAGAAGGGACAGTAACAAGGTGTCAAAATCCAGTTCAGAAAGCTTAAAATATATCTAGCTACAATGCCTGAAGAAAACATCAAGGATAACAACCTATAACTGTTTTGAATACACAACTACCAAGAATACCAAGTATACAGCTACAGCTCATCATTTGAGCAATAGTATTTCAAACAGATACAAGATTCCTTTTATTTTCCTTACTCCCCATACGTTTTGCACTGCCCCCAAAGAATATGCATGCATTTATGGCAACTGACATTTCCAATATCTGAGGAGGAAATACAGAACTACTTTGCAAGTATTTTAACAAAAGTTCATTATGATTTACATGACATTCTTTCAGGACTTACACAATACTGAGAATAGAATCTTTAAGTTTAATGGCATGAACACATTTCCTCCACTGGGCCACTGACGAATGAACATACAGGCTGCAAAGACAAATCAGGAGGGATTAAAAGCACTAGGAAAGGTCTACCAGACAGGAAAAAACACAAGCAAAATCCCTATAACTGAAATCCACAATCAAAGGGAGAATAAGTTTTCATCTTCCACTGAAAACTATGTATAGAGTGAATGAAAGAAGCATATGAGCAGGCAGAATGGTTTCAGAGGCCTAAAACATTACCAACTCCTTTGCAGATGCATCTGCAGTAAAAAGGGCAATATATTTTTCTAGCATAATAAAATATGGAAAGTTATGGAATTATCAGACCATAACAATTTCTTTGACTACAAAAAAACCCAACCAACACTCTCCTGCAGATAAAAGTGTTATCTGCCAAAAAGAGCTTGCTAATCACCTACAATACTTTCCTTGAATTCTATAATGCCTAAATGTAGCAAAGCGTACAAAGTTTAGGCTCTCTTGAGGTCGTCTTGCACTTAATCTTGACTCAAGACAGTTATCAGGCCTGTAGGCACAAGAAGCAAGTTTAAAATAATTTTTCCAAATAAATTTAACACGATTAGCATTTTCTCACCATCCATTCTGTGCTCCAAGCCACATTGTCGGCAAAAGGCTACTCATCTTCTGTGCTTCTTCTCTCACTAGATCTTGCTCATTTGGCAAAACTGCAACGTCTTTATATAACTCTGAATCAGTGCTAAACAAAAAAACCAACCAAACAAAAAAACCCAGTTAAAATACATTGAATAAAGTGCACAGATTACTCCGATTATAACCTAGTATTTACTTCATTGCTGCTAGTTTCTACACTGGCTTTTAGAGTACATAAGGTATTTTAAAAAAACAGTAACTGTGCATGAAAAATACAACAATGCAGATGAAAACCTCAATAACAACTAATTTCTTCAAGTGGCCATTTACTTATACAAGGAAATTTAGGTTCCATTCAAGCCTGTCAATATTGCTGATATCTCTGGGTAATGGCAGAAGAGAGTTGTGACATCAGAGGCACATGTTAAGAGAAACACTTCTAAAAAAGCTGTATGATACTTTTGCGCCTGTATGTGGAGAGTGAAGAATCCTGAAGATTTGAAATACCAATTATTTTCAAGGTTCTCTACTCCTGTAACTACTCACAGACTGACTTCTGAGAAAAGAAACATACGTTTTAACAACCAGTTGATTGGAAGAAAGGACTGTGATTCTTATTTATTTTCACATCAAAACAGGGAATTTAAATGGGCATCTCCAGATCAGCACCATTCACATTAAGTCTGTGAGACGACTTAGCGACAAACTGGTAGACACTCACTACTCCATTCTGGAGGTGTCTATACTCAAGGGATATGAGTTCACATACAAAAGACTCTTGGTATATAGGTGACCCTTTCATGCAAGCAAAGCAGAGAGTGTCTTGTACCAAGACCACTTATATAAACCTCAACATACTTAACGAGAAAAAAAAGTAGTCGTTTCGTCCCCATGTTGTGTTGCTCCAAACATCATGTTTTTCTTTTTAAATACATTTTAAGAGGTATGAGGACTAAGTACCTAGGCTGGTACACTGGAGACGCCTCTGTTGTATTCTGCACTCCCAGAGGATCTGTAAAGACATGCTCTGTGTAGACTCCAGTTTGTGCGATATCAGCTGTGTCTTCTCCTGTCCCTGCATTGACTTCTGTTGCTTCTGTTGCCTCCTCTGCTGTTGGAATGTTCTCATCCACTGAATTACTTTCAGTTGCAATATCTATGGAACGAAAAATTTAAAAAACTTAACAACTGCAAGAGAATTCTCAATTATTTAAAACAGCCAGAACTTGATATTTGAAACTTAAGTGAATAGCTGGAATAACCAGTCATAATCCAGATTTTATATCTTAAAAAAAAAAAAATCAGATCAGACACAATGCAACCTACTAAAGTATGGATATCAACAAGTGCCAAATGCACTTTAAGTATCAAACCAGTGACTGATGGCACAGGTTGCCCTTTAAGTGACTAACTAACTAGCAGTGAAATCCAATCAATTAAAAAACACAACTATGGCAACAGCATTATATGCCATAAGAAAATAAAAGACGTTCAAGTCCAACAACCACATATCTATTAACAATCATATCACCATACAGCTCTGAAGGGTATATGACAGAAAATATTAAGAATGCCTATAAAGTAAACAGCTTCACTTAAATCTCCATTAAGACTTTACAAGATTTAAGGCATATATCCACATTCTCTCTATTCATCTGTCAGCAAGGTCTGCATTTCAAATACTGAGTAACTTAAAAGCTCTCTTTAGACCATACTCAAGATAGAGTTCTCTCAAAAGTATCTGAAAGAAGCAATTGTCTATATCCGTTTAATACCACCTCCACAAAGTTTTCAGCTAAAATTATACAGTGCAGGTATGTCAGACTTACAGGCCATTTCCCACAGAGTACTTGTTTTACGTTACCACTGCTTAGAGACAAGCTATTACATTAAATACTTGTACCATTCATTTCTCAGTTCCACCTAATGGTGTTTGGCCATCCCTAGCATACTTGTAAGATTTTTGTACCTGACTGTTTATCTGTCATTGGTGAGCCACCGTTTGCATCATGAGCTACAGGTGCTCCTGTGATACCCTCTGCAGTACAGCCAACCACTGTTATTCCTCCTAGCAAGCTATCAGTTTCTGCAGAGCTGTTGCTAGTCATACTTCCACACAGAGATGACTTGTCCACTTGACTGGGATCTGCTTCTTGAGACCCTTCTTCTCCTGCAGGATAGTCTGTTTCCCTTGCCCCTGAAAGAAATTAAACTCACATGTTTCTTGTGGGCATAAAGGGGAGTCACTTTTCTATCTAATAACAAACTAAGCTTTCAAACTGAATGAACTCTCCAGCAACTGAGATTTAACATGCAGATAACTATCTACAAGTTTATTTTAACATGATCAGCAGACATTAAAGATGCTGTCACAAAGCTCAAAAAGCAAAAGCAGTTATCTACACATGCTGCACATCTGAATGTCATAAGCTGTATTTAAATCTGCAGAGTTTTACAACTAGTTTATTTCTATTTCAAATAAATTTTCCATTAAAATTAGATTTCATAACAGTGCATATATGCAGGGATACCTATCTACACCTTTATGAAGAATTTAACTGCAATAGATCCTTTGTTCTGGAAGAAAAGCTGCTTTTCTCTCGTACAGCCCTCTCAAATACTTTCAAGACTTAAAGTATTATTCTTGATTTCTTGAAATTTTTATCATATTTATTATATTTTATGCTGCTTTGATTTTACAAGTTCTACATAGTTTCAAAGGAGCAAAACCTCCAACTTCACTGGAAAGAGATTTCTTCTGAGCTTATTAAACAAAACTACTTCACTGGAACTAGTGCTACAGACTTCTGTAAGTGTAAGCCAAGAAACAAGAAATCAAAAGCACAATTAGTTCTTCTCCAGAATCATAATATCCTCCTATTAAACTTCCCTCAGTACACTCTCCACATACACTCTCAATGTAACAAGGATACCCTCTACAGGAAGCTCCAAGACTTGCTACTTATCTTCAACAGGTTGAAGAGGTCTGAAGGGCCAACATATTTTTCTGTTGTGATGTTCACAGTTCCATAAAACATTGGCACTACTGCACAATTTATAATACAGCAGACAAAATACTTATTCCTGGTTACTGATATCTCTTTACCTTTGAGTTAATTTAGATCAAGAGCCAACTGAAGAGTGGAACAGTAGAGTAGAAATCCAATAGTTCTCCCTCCAACTAAACACTTTTTATCACTGTGTTACAGTAACATTTTATCACACTAATTAACAAATCTTTGGTTTTTCATTGCATAAGAAAATCTGAATAAGATACAGTTAAAGCAGGAGTTATAACATCATAAGTCTTTACCTGGCACACTAGCAATACAAAGCACATGAGAATTGCAAACAATGAAACTGTCCAGAATATTTCCTGGTTGATTAGCATCAATAATGATAACTTTTGTAGCAGAATGTGTGCTAGTACAGATCCAAACTAGACTGGACAATTCTTCCTGGTGTTTCAGCTCCTTCTGCTGGTCCTGAAGGAGAATAAAGGCAGAACAGAAGTGAACAACAGGAAGGTGCACAAGAATAGAACTATTGCCTTTGATCTTGTATGTTCTTAAATTATCAACTACAGAAATATATATAAATATGTGATAAGTTAAATACCTTTAATGCCACTGTAAAATTACATGTATTTACTTGTTCTCTATGTATTTGGAATACAAAACCCCCTCATATTTCACATTTGTGTAGAAAACTATAGAAAATAATTATACTGCACAATTATACAGTTAGACAAGTATAAAGCTACATAAGAATACTATTTACATGCCAGCTACCATACTCAGATTAATGTGATGTCCCAAAGCACTTCAAAATTAAGCCTTTGTTTCTATGCCCTTAATATGAATTCCACTCATTGCTGCTTCATGAAAACATGAAGACTAACACATTTTTAAACAACGGCACAGATACCTAAAAAAACCTTTTTTTAAATGGCAGCCAGAACATGAACAATTCTGCCACAAGTGTTTTTTTTAAAGCAGGCAGCACTGGTATAAACAGTGCATCATTTTGATGTAAAATTGATTTGCTCCGCAGATTTACCAACAAGCTGGCACGCAGGAAAGAATCACAGTATTTTTGTAGATGGATTCAATAACCCAAATATCTTGGGTTGATGACTACCCAAGAAGAATCTATTCATTACCAATAAATTTGATTACAAAATATATTACTAATCTACAGATATACAGTAAAGATGTTTAACTATATAAACTATTCAACATGCCTTACTGTGATCTTACCTTGAGCTCTTGGTCTAGTCTGTCTAAGCTACTTTGAGATCCTGTTTGCTGCTTGTTGCCATCTGCATCCATACCAGTCACATCATTGTAGAATACGCTAGCACCAACAACAGACCCGCCATCTCGTGTCTTCCCTCCTGATAGGTTTACCCCTACAGCACACCACAGCTTGAAAGAAAAAATAAATGCTTCACTTAAATGTTAAACCAAAAAAAGACACACCCATTGTTAAATATGCTAAGTTATATCAAAATTATATCTGCAGTCCATTTTAAGGAATTCATTAAGATTAAAGTCATGTACATTTCCACTGAAGCTTAAATTCTGATTCACCTATGTTTTAAAAAGAAAAACTTTATTTGAAAAAGAAAATAATTGGGTCTAAAATAAAAATATTCAAGCTATAGGTCGTCCAATTCCCTATATCATCGCTGGAAATATCCTACCTTCATAGAGGTATCCTTCTCATCTAAAGGTCTCAGGTAAACAGGTACAGGCAAGTTTTTCATCTTATTGTCACCCTGGCCACCATTTGCCACCTAAGCAAAACAAACAAACAAAAAACCAGAAAAGCTTTCCCCTTTAAAAGAGGTTTACAATCTTTGGAATCACTTGATCAGACTTTGTTAAACACGATTAAGAGTTTTTGCATTGAAAGACTCCTCTAACTGCAAAAGTTCAACAAAAAAATGCTGGAATCACTCAAACACAAGCTGTGAAATTATACTCAGTTTAGATTTTCACAAACATGGAGTTGTTACTACTATATTTGAAAACATAAGCATAATACCTGTTTGTACTTCTGAGGTAGACTCCAGCCAAATGCTTGCACTCTACCATCCTCTTTCTGAACATGTGCTTTCACTTGACGATACTGCTCTCTTTTCTGCTCTCTGCGTGAAGCTAAACTGGCTTCAGTTCTAGGGAAGAATCATTATTAAAGAACCTGTTATTTATGCTCTTTAGAATTCTTTGTGTAATGGGAGTTGCTACTAAACTCCATAGACAAGATGTCTGTGGAAGCACTGGGTTACCAAAGAGATCCCTAGTTTTTCACACATCACTTATAGAACACCAGGTTTCCTGTGAGCTATTTCTAAGGGACCTGTGAAAGACAGGCAAAACCAGAAAGGCTTTTGTCAGTATCCTTAAAGAAAATTAACTTGGGTTATGTACCTCTTCTAGAAGCTTTAAGAATTGTAAATCAAAAGGATATATTGCCAAAAAGAAGCACAGGAGAAAAAAAAAAAAATAATTACAGACACTTGTTAGCCTGACTCACGTTGTTCTATTTTCCCACTGAACTTGAAGTGAAAGTATCTGTACAGTTATTGCTAACCTACAATACTTGCATATAAAAGCGTACCAAGTGCTGCCTCCTGTGCCTAAATGCACTTTTATGAAAGGCAGTGATATTTGCCAAACAGAATACTACTGCCAGGTACCCAGAATACTCATCCACTGCTGTGCATTTCAGTCTGCACTATGTTGATTTCTTATGTATCAACATTCACTTCAGGAGAACATTATACTTCACTTAGCAGCATGCTATTTATCTCAGAGGATTAAAAGAGTAAATACTTGGTAGAGCATATCTAGTATTATGAAACCAAAACGACTTACTCTTCACTGAGGAATTCAAAGGCTTTAGATTTGTCACTAGGTAATTGAGATAAGGTGCTGCTTCTTTTCTTGACTGATGGAGTAATATGCGAGGTTGGAGCATTATATTTAACATTGACAGGAGGTTCTGGTTTCTTAGCTGTATTGCTAGATGAACTGAAGAGCCTGCTAAAACTAGAAGAAGAGAAAAAAAAAAAGATGAGAGTTAAGATTTGTAAGATACATCCAAATTTGACTATGCAGGCAAAACACTGCATATGCTAGCCGGCTCAAGCCAGTTAGACTAGGAAACTGGAGCCCAACATAGCAGCAGCCACCACACCCTCAGCAACACTCTAAAAGCACAGAAACTCATGTCAGTAAGAAAAATTCTTAAATAATTATTATCCCATTCATTTATCAGATTTAATGGGATCTTCATCTTGAATGAAGATCTGCAGGGAACCAACAAAATTCGGATGTGAATGTCACACCTGGAAGACAATTTTATGAAGCATATTAGTTCATGCACAGAGCACTTTACAAACCCCACCATGTTCTAGGCTAAAAGATAGTTATCAGCAAACCACAACATCAAGAGGATTATTTGACAAATATCTTGTTGTGAATAACACTGTTCTAGATTTAAAGAGCTTGAAGTTAGAAAGGAAAATTTAACAATCAGTAAGCCATACTTTACAGAGGAAAAGGAAGCTGAAATAAATGCAATCCACACGAGCAATTCAGGTTTCTATTTCTCATCATAAAAAAGAATCCAGAAAAATGTTCAGAACAAGAGTCCTGGTGCATATTCAGATAGAAAAAAAAATTACAGCACTTTGGCATTTAACTTCACAAAGTGCACAGCCATTCACTACGTGATGCAGCTTACGATACATTTTGTCTTCAAGAACAGTCTTACCGAGCTGGCATGCTAGGTAACAAGAGGAGAACAGTTAAGACATCTTCATCTGCCAAAAGATAATTAGCTAACATACAAAAATGTGCCAGCTAATTGGTTAGGGTCTTTTATTTATTTTTGCCAGTGAGTTGTGTTTCAATACTTACAACTGCCAAATGCTTGATCTCTTCTTTTCTTGCATGGCTGGATTTTCTCTTGATGCTCTACAAGAAATGAATTCCAAGTTTACTGAGTAAGCATTAATTAAAAAAAGGAAAGGAACAGAACAGTGTGTAACTCTTATTTAAAAAAACAGGATAACATATAGAAAGTATCAAAGCCTGTTTTTTCACATTGCCACTTCTTTTCTGATCAGAGCACAATATTGAAATTCTCACTAGATGAATTGAAGTTACATAATAAACATCATCCACATCTATTTGCATCACAAACACAACTGGTGACTGCTTTTCAGACAGAAGAGAGAAATCTGTATAACACTTTGCAACGGAAAGAGCTAGAAGAAAGCAGCAAGTGATTCTAAATTCTTCTGCCTCCTGTTTTTTAATATTTTAACCGTTGCCTTTTATTTTAAAACCTCCGATTGCTCAACACATCAGTAAATAAATAACGTGATCATTCCTGAAGCCACAGATGCATTAACAGACATAGGAGCGGGTTTCTACAGGAGAAATAGCTATAGAAAAGCAAGCCACGTCTGCTTGGCAATATCTGTTTTTCCTCTCACAGACTCAGAGTCAAAATGGCTCACAGGTATTGAGGACAATAGAAAAAAATTAGATGCCGTTGTTCTACCTGACCGGCAGGTGGCTCCAAATGACACTGTTACCTCTGGACACAGACACGGCTTGGGGATGTGACTAGAATGAGCTCGGCTCAGGTCCGAGGCGGAAGACTTCTGTTTTTAAAATCATACCTTCCAGACAACTCAATATTCATGATGAAAATTAGACCAGATCACCATCTTTATTGCTTATATTTAACAAACCTTGCACAGTTTTAAAATTGCATTTTTTCCTGAACAAACCAAGTCCTTACAAATGGACTACTCAATCTGAAGACTGTATGTTAGTCCTGTTTTGACAACTCAGCTGACAACTGGACCCACTGCTTTAAGGTATGTGCATGCATACACACAGTAATTTTTCCTGCCCACTAAGTTAATGTTATTTACAATTACCAAGTTTTGTAACCGTTCCAAAATATGCACATTTCTTCAAGGGATGCTTATTTCACATCATATGAAGTAACGTATGTTCAGTGAGGTCTCACCAAGAACCCATTTTGATGAGATAAGTTATATGCACATAACTTTAAAACAAACTTATTCATGGGCACGTGGGGAGACAAGCAGAAGGGCAATTAAGGCCTCAAACTACTGATCAGATCACTCTGCAACTAAAAATCAAAAGCTTGTAAAATCCAAGGAGATCTATCAAAGATTTTTAAAAGAGCCTTTTACCTTATCATCTCAGTCCATCGGACAGCTTCCTGAAGCTCCATCAACCTCTCTTTATACTGATTTCTTTCCATCAGAACACGGGCCATTTCAACACGAGTAAAACGCTTCCGCTGAGCGGTGGGGACATCACTCTGAACACAGAAAAAAAGCAAACATAGGACGAACAAAGGAGCACAGTAGGGCCTTGCAGAATCAGCCTCTGCCTTCCGATAAGAGTCAGTTTAGGGCACAATTCCAGATTGCAGATCATTCTGGGCTTTGTAAAACTAACTCAATTTTACCTTCCTCTCCTCCCATCCTTTGTATGTAGTATAATCTGAATAAAAAACAGTTCTTCAAAAAGAATGTGACACACAATAACGGGCAGAGAGGAAAGAAAGAAAACTAAACATGGTCAGTCTAAGTCTACTTGTGCTCTTTATATCTTCTATCTTTTCTACACATGGAGGAAGTTTACCACTACTTACTAAGCAGTAAAGTTTAGTAGCACTCACTAAACACACGTGAGCTTCTAATGTCCCATTGTGGACCATACAACAAAAATACACATATACACATACACGTACATCATCATCCTCTTTAGCTTTCTGTCTTGCTTCCTCTGCTTCTGCACGAGCTCTAAATACAAAATAAAACATAGCTGCATTAGATACCACAGTGGGGTTTTTTTTTTCCCTTTCTTTTTCACAACTATGAAATTAAACTTACTTTCTCAGCTCTTCTTCCAGTTCCTTGTTCTTCTCTTCAAGCTTTTGTTTTGCTTGTTTTACAGCCTCTAATTCACCTTGTAGTACATCCTTCTCACAGGTCAATTCATCCACCTTTGCTATCAAATCATTCTTCACTACATTCAGTGCATTTCTACACAAACATTTAAAATACACCATTACAACGATGACTACGGTCTCATAGTTCAGCTTCAGCCTTATTTTATTCTTGAATTTGAAGACCTCCAAATTTGTTACATGGAGCTGCTGTAAAAAGATACAGCTTTCTAAAACAGGTCAAAGCTTCTCCCCCCAAATCTCAAATGCTCAAACACATTTATACCTCCGTATTAGAAAAAAGTACCGATAAATCAGTTTGCTTAGAGGTTGAATTCCTCAACAGTGCTCCAATGGATTAGCTTCTGCAGTTACAGCCATGTTTCTAACAGAAAAGGCAGGGAGTGGATCTCATTAGGACATAGCAGTGCATTTTTTGTAGCCTTACAAGGATAAAAGCAGCTTTTGCTTCTACAGTCCTTAATTTCTAGAAGAATACCAACTAAGCTACATATTTAGCCAAATATACCTACAAATTCAAAATACTTATACCACCACTACTCTTAGAACTGAAAGCACATTTGTATAATTTCAACTTTCTGTGTACGAAGATATTACAAAATAACAGAGAAGGTCAGTATTTTTTACATACACATTCTCACTTACTTTGTCTCCAACAGCTGAGTGTTTTCCAAAATAAGGTTTTCAACCTCACGACCCATTCCTTTCCAAAGGAAACAAACACATAAAATTAGCAAATAAAATAGATGTCTTTATAAAACCTATGTTTTGCCATTGTCTAAAAACAGCTGAATTTTGAGTATGACAAACTTGTCAGAAAAACTGTGAGCTACCTAAAGTTTCAGGACCTACCTTCTACAATTAGCTTTCCCCTCCACTTTCTTCCCAATCTGCCTTCAGTTAAAGCCTAAAGGCAACCCTGGCTAGCCACAGGCTAGTGCTACCTCCACCTATTCTATATATTTTGAAGAGGTTACAGTACCACTAAGTCAAAAACCAAACATGGCATTAGTCCACAAAAAGTTAAGTTTAAAATGCTCGACTGTCTTTTATACCATGTTAGAAATTATCACTTATAGACACAAGACATGCTGAATTATAAAGCTCAGATTGCGAAAGCCCTGCAGATTTCCCCAGAGCAAATGATACCTTACCAAAGAAATTATGGTCTTTAAAGCCCATGCATTCCATGTAGAGCAAAAACAAGAACAAGAAACATTTCATGTGAGGTGTAGTATGAGTGAAGAGCAATAAAATATTTAGACTTATGAAGTAAGAGTGAATTAAAACAAAGCTATCACCAAAAATTTGAAGTGGAATGTGATGTGATTAGAAGCAGGATTTATACGAAAGACAGATGTTAAAAAAGTTAAGTTTGTCACAACCATTTCTATTGGTCAGAACTCTTATAAAAATTAGTAACTTAATAGAAGTCTATCTCATTTTCTGTGAAATAATTTAGAAGCACAGTACTTGCCAGAAATGCTAAGCCATTCATTAAAAGTTTCAAATTAATATGCTACTATGGAAAAAAAGTGAACTTAACTCTTCCTATAACTACTTCAATATTATTTAAATTTCTGGAAAATAATTTCTCACCCTATTGTTTGCACGCCTAAAATAACATAATTTGCAGGATTTTAAAAAGATAAACTTTCAGGCAGAAAATAATTATTTTACATCTTGCACAGCAAAATAATTACCACATTGATAATGGCAGAAATTATGCTAATTCAAGATTAACACAACAAATGAAAAAGGTATCTGAATGGTGGAGGCCTTTTGAAATACGCTATGAACACAATCTTCTAAGCAACTTTGGTAACAGAAGACTTAAAAGATATTTGGATAACAATAAAAAAAAGTATCTAAAAATAGACATGCAAGTCAAAGTTCCCTCTGCTGGAATTTCTCTCTCTGGGTTTTGGATTGAAAGCAAATGACATTTAATAGTGAAGGAACTTAGATCAGCTATTGTTACTTTATCAGTATCTGGAGAAATCCCCTACACTACCAGTCATCAAGAGGTTTTATTCAAGTGGCTACCTTTTTAAATGTTTTCAGTATTCACAGATAAAAGTACCTAGGATCACTCCCAACAGGTTTCAGGATCCTTTATAATGCAAGAACAAAAACTAGAAAGCCAAGAGTGCAAAGGCAAAAAAAAAAGTTACCAAGCAGGAAAAAAATGCAGAGAATGTATTTTATGAGAGCAGCAGCCAAGAACGCCTAACTGTAGAAGCAACAGATTTCAAAGAATTTTTTTTAAAAAAGAAGCATACACACCAGAATATTCCCCTGGGTATGCAGCCCAAGAGAAAACAGATTAGAGAATCCCAATTAACTACTTTTACAGAACTCCAAACTAAAATTTAATGCTCACTTAGAACAGATCCAAATACTTGAAACACACCGACTATCCTGAATGCAGATGTGGCTTTTAAGTAACACAGTAATTTGGATGATGGTTGTGCTCAAAGTGAAATCATGATTATATAGTAAAACTTTTAGACCAACACATTCTGCATAACAAACACAGTTTAACAATGTGTTCATTTTGCACACACCGGTGTGTCTAGCAGTAGTTTTACAGAAAATGGTAATGAAGTCAGTGACAAACTTTTGATACGTTATACTAAAAAGTATATTATTTTTGCCCATGGAAAACAAAGCATCTATTATCAGGAAGTTCTGACAGTAGTTTGATTTCTTTAAACAATTTATCCCATAGCTCAGGGATGGAAGTTGCTAAATGTTAATAGTTCTCCAGTATCTATATTTTTGCATGCAGAGTATGTCATTAGTTGTCTCCGCGACAACAGCGTGCAAGAGTTTTGCATGAAGTGTGTTCCAGCAGGATGTGGTGGTCCTCACTGCTCAGGATTCAAAGCAGCAGAGAGTGACAACAAAGAAAGACCATCTCAGACTGGAGATAGGCCCATTACTCCTCAGGAGTAATACTTGGCAGAAATGTCACCTACTTGATGTAAAATAAGTTTCTGGTGGAACACTGAACAACCAGAAATCCAGACTGCATACACAACAGTTCCAAATAATACTACAAACTATCTGTATTTTTGCCAGGTCAGATGACAGAGGCAGACAGACTGCTGATTTTCTGTATACAACCCATTTCTAAAACACACAAGAGTTGCATCTGCATTTTATACATTCCATAGTACCAGCTTTCATTATTTCAAAATGAGGCCTGAACACTCATATGGCCAAAAATACCTTTTGTTTATAGAAAGATCCTTCTTTTAACAACCTTTTTGCGCCTAATCAACTCATGTTCCCAAAACTTACATTTTGTTCAGTCAGCACACAAGTAGCAGCAAGCTGCTTAGGGGGAACAGAAATGTGGGTTCCCCCTCCCTTTTCAATTAATTGTTTGATTCTCTAATTACCACCATTGCATTCTGCTGCAATTCTCTTACAAGTTAAATTCCATAGAGAGGTGATAAAGCCAGGCCATTACAGATTGGGCACAATCTGAATTAAACTACCTAAAACTAGTTCAAGATAAAAATCCTTGCTCAAGATAAAAATCCTTGTGTCAGAGAACATATAGGGAAAACTGAAATAGAGAATAGCGTAAGAAGTGCCCCAAAAGATTAAGGCTGATATCATTATATTGAAAGAAAGAACAAACACCTTCTCCTGGTTTTTTTGCATTCCAATAACCACTTTAGGATGATACTCAAAAGATTTTAATGCAAATGAATCCTAACAGTAAATCCAGCACGGATAATTAAGCACTCCACTAACAAGGAAAATTCCTCTTTAAATAACCTTTCTTACCCAGTAAATCTGCACCTTCATCCACATCTCCAATTAGGCCAGAACCAGCAGATGACAGCTCTTCAAAGAGTGACTCTGTATTACGGTCAAATGCTTTGTTCTCTATGCCTTTGGTAGGAGTGCTATTCAAAGAATTAAAACAAGACATAAAAAAGCAGAAAGAAAACATTCCCACACTGAAGAAACTTTTCTCCATGTTTTTACCAGTAGTTCATTTGTTACCCCCCCAAAAAAAAACCCCAGAAGTAAAATTTTCAGCAGCTTTCAGTTGGCTTAGAGTCCTAGATTCTATCTTCAAATACTACTTTGGCATCAAGATCCCAAACTTGAGGTAGCTGCTGATTTTGAGCTGGTCAGGATTTTAATAAATTACAGCATATCAAGTTTTGGCATATAGAAATTCAGCCCCGTCAGGACTTAGTCAGCCCAAACGCTTAAAGAACAGACAGCTCAGCCAAACTGGAAGTCATTTAATGTAACAAGAATGCAAGAGAACCAAATAGAGATCAAAATATTCCTCTGGCCAGAAAGGGGGCTTCTTTCACACAAAGATCTTATGCCATTAACATTCACTATACAAGGTCATTTTTTCCATCTCGCCACATGAATGAAACACAGACACATAACATATTTGAAGGACTTGTGGCTAGACCCTAAATTGTTCAGGGCTTGCCTAGAAGATCAGGCACTCCCCCTGCTACTAAAACAACACTTGTTTATTTTTTATGGAGCTTTAGAGCTTTTGAAAGAAACGTTATCCTTCACAAAGAAAAGCCTGCAAAGAAGCAGACTCAGGCAAAAGCATTCTGCCAACACTGGGATTCCACCATCAGAATCTGATAAATAAATGCGGTAACATTTGCAAAATCAGTCATAAATCCAGATTTTAAAAATCCCTTTTTTTTCAAGGGTCCAGCTTGGAAACTGCTAGTACCTCGAAACCTTGATCTAAGGAGAAAAGGCCTCTTGGTATAGACCCTTTACTTGAAACATGGAAAAAATATTTAATTATTCTTAAGTCTGCTGTAATATGAAGTACCCTGAATATTCATCAGGTATAGCAACAGAATGAAGAACTGCAGTTGCACTTAAGAACTCCTGAGGAATTTGGGGAAGTAAGGTCACAGAAGTAGGAGATTCATTATATAATGCATGATCTCAGTCCAGTACAATTGCTAAACAAGTCACAAGTTCAAAAATGAAGTCTGGTACCTTCCAAAATTGGTCTTCCTACTCAAATCAACACACAACTTACCTGGAACCCTTATATCCGCTGAGATCTTTATCCATATCCAACTCTGGAGTTGACTCAATGATTGCCTGAACTTCAGATTTTTCTTCATTTTCATTTCCACCTAGGGAAAAACAAGTGGTATGCCTCCATAAAACAAAAATCACTGTGACATATGACATTATCTACATGCAGTTGTTATTAATTGATCACCAAATTAGTAGACTTCTGTTCAAAGACTTATCAAGGCAATTAAATGAGAAGACCTATGGATTTTGCTACTCTAATGCAGACACTGGAATTTCTAAGTCTCTCCTGAATTTAACTTAAGTCATCCAACTGTAATTATTTCCCACTATTTCTGCAATCAAAACCAAGCAGATGTCTATCATCGCATGACTTTGTGTCTAGATTAGTGCCACTTGTGCTGTTTACAAGGAAATGTCATAAATAATTTGCATTCTGGAAAAATAAGGACCGAAGCCACCAATAAATAATGTATTTGTATCTCTTACCAATATTCTGAACTCCTAAAAATATTGAGTAAAAAAACATTTCTCATTTGTGGCACAACAATTAAGATATTTCATAACGGATTAAATATGAGGTCCATAGTAACCATAAACTAAAAAGTTAAAGTAGCTCACCAGTGGATACATTTCTTGTCTCTTGAGCTACCTGTACTTCAATATTCTTGCTTACGTCCAGCTTCTCATTTGGCATATCTGTGTCCTTTGCAAGCCCTTCAACATCTTCCTTTTGAGGAGTTTCAGCAGGCAGTACAGGTACATCTGAAGCAGCTGTGGATGCTGGAGTAGTAGATTTTGAGCCTGCTTGGCTAACATCAGAGAGCTCATCCTAAAATTGAACATTGCCATTAAAAAAATGAACACAAATTAAAGTATTATTAGAAGAGTTAGGCATACAAACTGAAGAACAAACACCAAAATTACTGTATTTTATTGAAGAATATGCATATGCAAAGAAACAAGAATGGAAAGAATACTTTAAGCCACTACCACCAAATTCATCTTTAGACTATGGCTGTTTCACTTCTGTTAAGGAGGTTATAGCTACAAAAAACACGCCCTTATTTTTAATACTAATGCTTGATCTCAGTTGATAATTATAGCCACAACTTTAGGGTGCTTTTCTGTTAAGTCTTCCAGACAACAGGCAGCATTCCCATATTAATAATCCTCCTAGCTGCACAATGAACTGCTGAATCTTCCTGAGCTGTTACAAAATTTTTAATTGCTCAAAATGTGCATGTTATCTTAAAACATTTCCTTAAAAAGTAGCCTTTGAAGCACTGATGCAGAACATGGATTTAACTGATATAAAAGTATAGTATTTGCAAGCACTTCACTCAAACTGTTTTTACGCACTTTCCAGTCTGAACTGTAAGCCCTGGATGACATCGGGAATAAGACATTGAACTGCAGTGACTATTTGTCCAGTTAGATTTCGGATCAACTGTGGAACATCTGTAAATAGCTCCTTCTTAGAATCTGATTCCTGGCAACAGTTTACATTACAGTGACACTGTATGAAGAACCACAAGTATGGCTATTAATCCAGCTGCTGGACTCAAGATTACGATCATTACTCACACAGGGCTGCATCAGGCACTGAGTTTGAGGGCAGGCTAGACTGCGTTTGATGTAACTACAGGCTACTACCTGATAATATGAATAGCCCTTTTCTGGGCTTTGTCTCCTTTCATTCACATTTTACCCCTCATTCATGACCAGAGCCATACCAGCATCCAGACATCTTAACTATGACTTAAATAGCACATAAGAGTGAACAAGATCTCACTGCAGATATGAAAACAAATCGGTCTGTTTAGGCCAATATTTTCTAGCTTACAGCATTAGAGGAATCTCCTTGGGAAATGAAACACTGAGGCTGGTATGTGCAAAATGAAGGCAGGATGGCAGTTTTGATAAAAAGTTCTTTTAGGGTTTTGTTTGGGAATCAGAGGTGAAAGCAAGGCTCCTAGACAAGTCTGTGACATTTAAAGAGAACGTATCTGTTAGCTCAGGAAACCTAAACTTGTCAAGAATGAAGCAAGTTTAGATTTTGTGAAGCATGAATTCATTGTACTTTGAGAAGAAAGTGAAACTGAATTTCAAGGTTATTTTAAAAAACCCAAGAGACCTGCATGTAGACACACATTCTCTCCTTTGAACTTAGTGCAAGATGACCAAGAATTGTAATTTCTAAATTTTCACTTTTGGAACTTCCTGGAAAGATAAGATTTTAATTTGTGGGAGCAGGGAGGAAAACACACGTGTATGTATATCAGCATAAATGTAAAGCTTGCATCCTATAGTGACAACCCCCTGTGGAATATGCAAGCCCAAGAAACAAAAATTCAGCACTTTCAAGACCTGCCTATCAATTACTTCCAGTTTTCATCCTTTTTTAGTACATTTCAAAATAACCAGTTATTAATATTTGATATTCTGACAAAATTATTCAGAAATATAGTCAACTAACAGACACCTCTAAAGGAATAAAACACATACATTTACCCATAGTTATACAAGGTGACAAAACCAACATATGAAAGTGTTATACGAGATACACTGAGATACATTTATGAGATAAAAAAAAGAAAAGAAAAGAAAAGCTACACAATTTTGCCAATTGCTTTTTGAACTGGTGAAAGTTCAGCTGCTGGATAATGATTCATACTTCAGCAAGCAGATACAGAAGGGAGGAAATGGTACCCCCTACAAAGGGAATCTGGAGTTCACACAAACAGGGAATAAAACCTCAACAGAGCTGTTGGCTCTGTTCAAACATTTCTACATCTTTGTATTCCAAAAGCATCCACTAACTGATGCAACACAGACTGATCACTGACTTTCACACACAAAGCTCAAGAAAAACAGCTTGATAGCGCAAGAGAAAACAGTGAAGAGAATGGTCCTTTCCTTAAAGGAATTTCAAATAATCCCATCTATTTTATATTTCTGACTTTATTATCTACTTTATTTTTTTAGCTATCTTTTGGAAACTATACTGATTAAACTATCATGAATGTTTGTTCTAGAACTAATGAAAATGAAATGCAATTCCATTAAGTGACAATGAATTAATCAAAATATCTCAAAGCCTAAGCATTTGAAAGTCAGAGCAGTGTTGACTTAGCAAATTTGACTTTTTTGGCAATGTTGCCAAAAGACTTTTCCTGAAAAAAGAAAAAATAGTTTAAAAATTAGATAATTAAATCTGAAGTAGTAGCTCAGCTGCAATGCTTTGCAGAAATAAGCGGAAGAGAATGAATGGCACATAATTGTATGTTGACTTACAATGCTATCCAGCAATGTCACTGCTGTACAAGCTACAGGATACCCAGTCTTTTCAGTCTGGGTTTCTCCCTGGCACCTAGTCTCTGTGATGCTTTTAGAGGAAACACTGACCATTAGTGAAATGCTCATGCATGAATGGAAAACAGATGCCTGAAAGCAGAAGAATCTTTCTGTGCCCTGTACTTGATGTTAGAAGTATTTAGAGGAAATAAAAGTATTAGAGAAAAAAGTTTCGAATTCTGGTTATGGCTTCAGTGTATCATGTTATTCAACACCTTCACTTCAGAAGCACTTTACATTCACAGCTAAAAAGCAGAGATGCTGCTTTGGATCTAAGGAACTTATTCTGACTAAGCAGGTTTGAAAAATTACAGTCTGTGCTGTTTTATAAATTCTCTTTTAACAGCGCTAAATTCTTTACTTTTAGAAGAACTATACCAAGAAGCCTATGTTGACAATATATAGTAACCAATGTGATTTTCTGAGGGGACAGGATGGGATCAGAGACTTCCCTTTATACCTCATCTCCACTTACTCTTAGTCATAACATGAAGTTGTATTTCAATCACCTCTCCTAAAGTCTGTCAATTTATTGATGTTAATTGGCATAGGACAAAGGGAATAGGACAAATTTAAGATCCAAAAATGGTCCTAGCCAAGAGTTTAAGTGACAATTTTTTAGATCCAAACCCCTGTTGTCACTTTGATATGTTTATAATCAACCACTACTTACACTTCCCATTACCTCCGTATGTCCTCCAGGCAAAAAAGTCTGGGTTCCAATTATGTCTGGATAGTTTTTTAATTCTTACCAGTTTAATATTGCCCTGCTAGGTATTAAGTTCACTTAGGAGGAAATTCCCCTCACCTGTATGCCTTTTCAGAAATGACAGTACATCCATAGTCTTCCAAAAAAACCCCATCAACATAAAGATATAGGGAGGCTTTACACGTTCTGGAGTTCTTCACCCTGCAGATCCCTCCTCCCGCTGTACTGTTAGTGCGCCCTAGTCCTGGCTGCCAGATTCATCACACTCCAACACCACTCCCCCATTTTTCCATTTCTGCAGCTTGTTCTATACCACCCTCTCACTGTTGGAACACAGAACAATTGCAGGAATTATAGCCAAGTACATGTAAGGGAAATCATAATCACAGGCTAATTTAGGAAAGTTAGGTCATTCTCAACTCTGCGGCATACCTACGCTATATGCCTGGTAGCAGGCAGAGGCTGTGTTAGGAGTACTGCCTGTGTAGTAATCAAAGCTTTCCTTCTAAAACGATGTTAAACCAGCAGACCTGTTTATACTACCTAGTTACAGATCTAATGTGTAAAGAACAAGCGACTGACCTTTGGAAAGGGTCCTTAGTCAGAAAGAAAAAACCACTCATGTAAGAGGAGAACTAGCCTGTATTACCACTCATTCGGAAAACGCAACCCAAACTCCATTTCTTCCAGCAAATAAGTTCCCTCAAAGCTCATTTGAGTAAGCAACATACTTGGCTTACACAAAGATGATTTAGGGTTTTCACTCCACCCCTTCAATTTCCTTTTTCTCCCCACTAAGGATCTATAATCTGCTTATGGGAGTTTCTCCTAACACACAAGGCAGCCGAGCTGAGTGCTCACCTTTAGGCTTGTGTGGGACCGTGGCTGGCTTAGCTCATGGAATTTCCAGTGCTCTGACCCAGGTGTTTCCCCTGCTTCTCTCTGAGTTTCAGGCGTAAGTAGCGCATCTCCTGGAGGTAATGGGAAGATGCCCAGTGATATTGGACGCTCCTTTCTGTTTGAAAGAGAGACAGGTTTCATCAGCCATTTCAGATGCCACACAATTTATTTTCCTGTATGCCTCTGAAATCAGGAGGAAAGTGGTAAAATTACAGATTCAAACATTCATACACTATGCTCTATTAAATATACAATGTAGCATACACCGTTTGTATTACAGCACATAATTCCTCATTTCATATTATTTAATTGCAAATAGTCTATTTCATGGCTTTAGGCAGCAGATATTGATTGCACCAAAGCTAATCTATAGTAAACAAGTTTTACAGAAGTGGAACACAAACAGGAATATAAGATGAAAATGTTTCCTTATTTCAGATTAAATTACAATTTTTCAGCACCACTCTTAAAAAAATCTTGCACTTTTGGTTTTTTTTGCAAGATACAGTACCACATAACTCCTACAACAGCCAACAGCTAAATCATTAACTGAAGCATTTGGGAAAGTTGTAAACAATCAGCTTAAAGTCCAACTCTTCTCAAAATTTACAGTATTTTTCTTCTGAAGATCACAGGAATTACATGGATTTGTATAACTGAAGAGAACTGGGTCAAGGAATCAGAGATGTTAAAACTAGCCCAGCCAAAAATTGCGTAGTTTTAACCAAGATCAGTTCAACACTCTACTTCACCCTAAAGCTGCACAAAAGCTTGTGCCAGTAAGGCAGATGACTTCATCCCAACTCTTCACCATCTCTGTTGTCTTTATCAGTTCTTCATGGCAAACAAAGTTTGGAAATTCCAAAGCTTCACATAAAAAAAAAAATCCCCAAGTCAACCTTGCTGTCAGTAGTGTGATCAGTGAACAAAGATTAATTCTTCCTGCTAGCAAGAGACAAAAACATTGTGTAGAACGCAATTCATAGGATGCTACAGCCAGCACTGAAAAGGAAAAATATCAGCCAGGCATAGAATTGAGATAAAGCAAAGTATTTGTTCAGTCAGAACAATGAAATGCAGAAAAAAGGACTGTAATCAACTAGCACAGCCTTAAGTACACTAAAGACAGAAGATAAGAGCGTGCACAAGTAATGGCCAAAAATTATGCTTCCTGAGAAAGCACTGCCTGTAAGTATCCCTGCAGAGACAATCCAGACACAATATTAAGATTTGAGAGATCTCACATTTTAGCATTATAGAAAGTCAAATCACAATCACATATACTTTCTTTTGCAAGGCTTTTCACAAATTAAACAGAACCTAGGCAGAATATTATGTGCAGAATTAGTATCTGCACATAAGTTATATGCAAAAATATGAAAGGGAATATTGAAAAGCAAAAGAAAAAGCTAAGCACTTAAAAAAAATTTTTTTTATTTGTTTTTGGGTTTTTTTTGTTTACTTAGAAGAAAAGGTAGTCAGGAAGGGATTCTATTTAGCAATTAAGTAGTAAGCTCCTTTTGGTAAATTTTACATTGCCAAAAACCAATGTTCAAATAGCAAACAATTTTAATTGGCATGAACCTTTCCAGTACAGGTGTACAAAAGATGCTCCCTGCCACAAAAATCTTTGCAACTAATTCTCACATTGCATGTGTCTTGGCCTTTCATAAACGTTATTCCAAGTTACATTGTTAATTTGAAAGTAGTTCAGCAGAGCAAAGTAGGCAGCAAAGCAAGTAAAGCAAAATCAGTCAAGGTTACAAAATAAAAAGCATCAGATACTGTTCCAGCATCTGCAAGCTAACTGTGCTGAAAAATAGCCACGGAACTAAACCAAATTTGATTCCAGTAATTCCCTCTATTGTAACAGGTTCTGCTTTTCTTTAGTTTTCCCACAACTCTAATGTGTGTGGGGAACAAAAGACAACACATAAGCTTAGATTATATCAAAAGACAGACTGAAACCATTTCATTGGTTAAGAAGTCCAGCAACAAAAAAAGGAAAAAAAGCAGCCCTTCAGCGGTAAAGAAAGCCGGTGATAAAGCATGCATTGTGAAGGGCCCTTCGCTTTGGAAAACGCCTCCCGGAGCAATGGTTCGGAGCAGACAGATTTGCTTACTTGTAGGATATGCCACAAAGCTTATCTTCTTTGCAGTCTTCAGAAGAGAGAATTTAAACAAAATGGGTACCAAAAAAGTTCACAACTGACATTTGCTTTTTTTGCGGAATAGTTTTAAATGAATTTTATAATGACCATATTTTGATGTGCTAAAACACAGTTCAGGTGCATTGCAAGACCACACAGTAAATGAAGTTTGAAAAGGGGGCTTATTTTGGAAATGAAGGTTGTTATGTGTGTGTCTGCATTAAAAGAAATCATCTGGTTAGACTGAAGCAATTTCAACTTTTTTCACTGGTTGTTGACCGGAAAGCAAAGAACCCCTTCTACTCCCTCAGTGTCCAACAAATACCTGAAAACACGACAATGAGCAGAAGACATGCACGTGTTTTAAAAGCCTAAACTAATATTCTGAAGTGATGTATCGAAGCATTTACAGGAACCTTTAGGACAAGCAACCAGATGCTCTGTTCTAAAATCTGACAAATGTTAAAAAAATAGAAACAGTTCTTCTGCAATTCCTTCATCCTATATTTTCATCTTTTTTAAATGAATAAGTGACTAACTTATTTGAACTCATTGAACTGAGTTCCAATTCCTGTAATTCCTAAAACAAATTACTAGGGGCAGGAAACAGGATAGCTTCCCAAAACCCCTCAAATCCATTATTCTCCAGGGGAGCAAAAGCACATTACAAAAGAATTATTTCTTAAACCATCTGACCGCTTAAATATATTTAAAAAAAAAAAAAAAAATCTAACAGAAGTTATTCAACATGAAGTTCAATATTTTGCTTTGGTTTTTTTAGAGTTGGGGGTTATTTGTTTTGGGTTTGGTTTTTTCCCCCCCTTTAAACAAGCACAGCATTACTAACTAGGTCAGTCTATAGAGAGATTTTATTTCTTTGTATTTAAATATTCACAGACATTTATTATCAGTTATTAATAATTAGTATTTCTTTTATCTATTGATTGGCTTTAAACCTTTGGAACAACCCTTCTGTTCTCAGAGACTCAAGTTAAAAGCATACTATCATAGAAAGTCTACACGCACCATGTATTAAGGAGAAAGAGTCACATAGCTCTTTCAACAGAACTATTTCCAGCATTTTTCCCTTTTTAAATAAAGTTTACTATTATATTTACAACCACAGTTAAAATATGTCAAGTTTTCAGGTCAGAAAGCTACATTTAAAAACTTTTCCAGCTGTTTTCCCATTTGTAATTATACTACTAAAATGTGTCAAGATTACTTTTGGTCACAATATCCTAATGCATCTCTGCTACTGCTCCAGGCAACTAGGACAAACAGAACATAACTTGAGGGGGGACAGATAGAGTTGGCAGCTCGCCATACAAGTATAGAAAAAGAGGAGAGGATAACATTTGGCTGAACAATAGTGAATAGGCTTTAAAAGCTCTAATGCTTAAATAATGAAAGACTTTTTTCCCCACCAACCAATAATCAGATTTTTTTAAAATAATGTGATCAACTAATTTCTGTGGTTTTGAGCAGATTATCAATTAACTGATCTTATGTAATTCTTTTAATTAAAAAAAGTGAAATTTAATAGTACAAGGCCTCAAACTGCATACATTTATGGCTACACAAGATCAGCCAAGTACCTGACAATACACTGAACGTGAGCTTTACCCATGACATTATCACAGCTTTTTTTGCAGGTTACAATAAGCCAATGTAATAGCTTTCCAAAAAAACCAAAAACAACAAACCATAAACTGACCTTGTACTTGCTGAATATAAGGCAATGAAATATGAGCGTATAAAAAAATATACTGCCATATCCCAGTCCATAAATTTTATGTTTACAAAAAGAATTTGAAATTTATACATACTTTACATCTCTAATTTACCCTTGCTCTTTCTTTTTGAAAGGAAAACGGAAAGCAGAGAAAAAGAAAGTGCATGAAGCTAAGGTTCAGTAGGTCAGAGTACCTGAGTATCCTTGGTAGGTTCTGCGTCAGAGCTGGCACACCAGTAGAAATAGAAAAGTGCACAAGCAGCAAAACAGAGAGAGATACCAAGATAGCCGAATTAATGACCACCGCCCCGCCAACGAAGCCAAACACAAATAGCAGCATGCATCCAGGATTCATGGCGCTGTGCTGGCATGGTGAAACGCCGGAACCAAGAAGGCTACACAGGGGCCGAGGGTGTATCTTTGTAGGCAAAGTCTGTCATTCAGCCGCTGCCACAAAAACAATGCCATCAGCAGCAGCTTTCCACTCTTCTGCAGCAGCTCCAGAGCAATGACATCACCGCTCTCCTCCCCCTCGCGCCGGGAGCCGCCGGGCTCCTCGCAGCATCTATGCAGCAACGCAGAGACACAGCCAGCCCTGGAGTTATTCCCCCCTCCTTCCACGCAGAGTTCATAGGCTAGAAAGCTTCAAAATCTGCATAATATATTCACATCAAGCCCTTAGAACAAATGGGTACCTCGACATACACCTTCAGCAAGCCGTACACAAAGCCATGGCAAGACATCAATTATTTTGGGACAGCTGCTGACATTTTCCCTGCCTACCCAAATGCAAACGCTCAAAAAAGCTGAAATTGTTTAAGGCTAATGTACAAAGTATATCTCAATGTTTAGCAGTACAACAGCAAAAGCCTCTTTCTACTGATTTCTACACTATTCTCTTACCGCATTCCAATCGTACAACAAATCTTTCCGATTCAGCCAAACCGTTGTTGTGGGATTAAAGAACAAAGTCTTGCAAACACAAATGAATGGATTTTCTTTCTTTCATTTCAGGGCGAGAGCGTAATAAAGAGCTTACCTAATTCTACTGTGTGTTGTGGATTCTAGCTGATCGCCCCCCGTTAGCTGATGAAGTTTGGTTCTTTCCAAGTGCTCCATATAATTGTGAATCATCTGTTTAAAATGACAGAGAACAGCAAGAAATATTTAATACCATTTACTTTTACTATAACTGCATAATTCTTGGCCAATACAATATAATCTTCCCCTGTAATGCTAAAAATAGTAAAAGTATTCAGAAACATTAAAGAAATAGAGAAAGAAGCAAAATTATACAGTGTGTAAAACCACAAACCAGAAGAGAAGCCCATAATAAATAAAAAAATTGGAGAACTTACTTGTGCATTCATGCACTGGAAACATCCTAAGTGCACAAAGTGCATATGATATTACAAAAAAAGAGTTTTGAACAGACATGCCATGTTCACATCCATTTCAGAGGCTGTTTAAGACCTCTATGTCCAACAGGTATTAAAATTCACTATATGACACACAATACATTTCACTATAGCTTAACTGCAAAGAACTGCAAAGGTCAGACAATATGCACCTCAAATATTACACATAATAAATATGCAAACTAAAAATCAGATTATTTCCATAGACAGAAATACGAAGTCAGCATCTGTTATCTTTTTTCTTTCAACATCCAAATAAATTTAAGTTCACTTATAGAAAATACAGAAAGCTTTGGTTTTAAATTATCTAAACTGACATCTCATAAAAAGGACCGAGTGCCTGTGGATTTTTAGCACTCGTGAAGAGCTTTGCTTCCTTGCTCTCTTTCTTTTAAGAGAGACAGCCACAGGCCAACATGCTGACTCCCGCAGTCATGACTTATTTAATGAACCCCGATTCCAATCAGTCAAAGGATGATCCTACTCAGATGTAACTGATCCAGGACGTGCATAGGGAGAAGTAACAGGTATCGCTGCGTTACTCCAAAACATTAATTTGGACATAAGTCTTTGAAATGAAAACTGGGAAAGCCTGAAGAGAAGCCTACATGACATTTGGTATTTTTAGCATTTCTGCACTCACATTCAAAGATGAATAGGGCACTCGGAACAAGAAAAAAAAAGAAAAAGAAAGAAAGAAATCATAGGTGTACTGCAGAAAAATTTAGTGTACTTTTCTCCTGAGACATATTCAGGTCACATCTCAAAGGCTTCCTCTAGAAAAAAATACCTATGCTCTAAAACTGTAATTTCTTCTGCTATTCTAGAAAGGGTATACACACACTTTTAGAATAGTGTTATTAACAGGCATTTGTACAACCAATATTACATAACCTTTTATTTTGGGGACATTTGCATACATTTCAGCAGGACCTGGAAACCTACACCTAGGTGTTACTCTCAAGTCAGGGCTGATCTGTCCAAGGCCAGTAAGCTTGACCTTCGGATGCTACTAACTTCAGTTGATACCAGCTTCTCCACAAACACTGCTTGCCAGCATTAGCTATATATGAATATATATTCTTAGTGTGAGATTTTTTTGGTAGAGTGAACGGACTTAAGATATCCTGATTGATGGATATCCTATAAATCAGTAACTTACATGGTAAATACTGTTTACATACAGATCCTGGTTTTCCCAGCATTCACCTGAACTAATTAATATAATTCAGACCAGGGGAAAAAAAAAATCATGCTTTTTTAGAGAAACGTTATATAATATACTTTAACTGCTGTCAAAAGCTTACAAAATTTATCCTCCAACAAAATGATATAAAAGCAGTGTTTTACTAGGACCATCTCATTTGCTTTCTGAATTTTTTTAATGCTAGCTCATACACAGACGCAATCAGAATTGAAAGCTCCACCTTCACCTATCCACATTTCTTGGTTTTTCTGTTTCCACCAAGCAACCAAAATCAGGTCTTCCAATGGTTCCTGTGCATAGTTTTACACAAGTTTATTATAATCCAAATTAATTTAGAAATTCCAGGAAAAAAAAAAATGAATAACTTTGAAATGCACATTAGACCATTCTGTATCCTGTTCACATATTCCCTCATCATGGGGGGGGAGATATTACTGAACAAAAGCTGACCTACCTGCAAACAATTCCATTTACAGCACACCAATTGGTTTCTCTAAGTAAAATTTTAAACAGAACATCTGTGGTGCTTTGTAGCTAGTGAACAGAAGCTGAGTAACTAGTACCTTTCAAGGGAACAACTAACACATGGGAAAAAAAGAGTAGGGTCAGGAAAACCTGCACAACTTTCATGTTTTGCAAAATACATGGTTTAACCCACTTTCTTCCCTCCTCTCAGTCTATTCTTCTGTTTACTGAAGTGTCTCATCATATTTATTACCCACATACAGAGGCTAGAGGGCAGGTCAATCAAAAGGACTATGTAGTTTAACACTGTGCTGCAGATAAAAATACTGCTGATGGTAAAATAAGCAAATCTGAAGGTCACATACTTCAGCATAAAGCGTGTAAGCTATAGGAACACAAAAATAAGATGAAAAACCAAATGTGTACATCATGTGCATGTGCAGTGCAGCATGGCAATTTGTCCACAGATCCAGGCTATACATGCCAATGGTGTCCCAAAAATCTGAAAAACAGTGGTACCGCCATGTAAAGCCCGCACACTGCCTCGATCCAGGGTCCCAAGGATAAAAGCTGACAATACTGGAATACTGTCCACAAGCAGCGAAGTTCCTCACCCTCCCTCCCTACCCATGGGACAGGGGACAGAGGCTACACAGCTGGTGCTGTAGAGTCATGAGACATAGCACATGGATTCTCAGCATCTAGAAATCAGTTAATAAAAAGGTTGAAATAAAAAATTAAATACTATAACTTATTGGGAACTTAGCTCACTAACTTCTCGTCTACAACAACATTTTGAAGACTCCCTCCAAAACCACTGGGATTTGAACTAGATCACCTCCAGAGGCTCTTTTCAATCTAAATTACTCCAAGTCTTAGCATATCCTTGAAGTGCCATCCCGATCCAAAATAAAAAGTCTAATGAATTAACACACTAGAAATCCAAGTGCTAGAAATTTGATGAAAAGTTTTGCTATGTTTTGAGATTACTCGGCTATCCAAAGAAAAAAAAATATTACTGACAATTAAAAATAGATATAAATGGAATAATTGCTCTCTACTCAGCACAATTCTTATTGAAGTTACACTAAAGGACAGATGACAAATAAAAGACTGTATCTACTACCCTTCTCTTCAGTAAGAGTTGCAGTCAATATTTAATCATCCATAACCTTCTACTATTGACAGCTCACCTTGCTGCCCCTGAAGTCCACAAGTATTTTGATTATGACCAATTGTTCCAAGGAAGACATCATAAATACTGACCACTCTTCATCATTGTTGTAACTAAATACATTGCTCAATTACCATTAGTTGAGGGGATTAAAGATAAACTCAGAACTTGGAAGAATTACCTTATGTAGTTAACAGCATTTCATAATTCACATGTTAGCTCATTTTAGGGCACAACATGTAAAAACTGACTATAATGGGCTCTTGAAGACATTACAGCATGAATATGAAAGTCATTCCCTTCGAATGCAAGTGACAGCAATGCAGTATTTTTCATCTCAAAAAATACTCAGATTGGTTTCCTCACACAGCACTTGACAAGTTCTGCAACTGTAGAAAGCGTTACAGGTTTTTCTATGTCTTGAGCTTTAGCATTCAGTGAAACACAATGAACATCCTATCACTAGTTTCTATTCCTACCCTCACAAATACGACCACTCCCAATGTACACAAGCCTGATACTTTCTTTATCACAAACAAATGTGTATATACCATGTTGTGGTTACTGTTACCTGCACCTTTTCCTTAACCAGCTTGAGAGCATCTCCTTTATACCTTCCTTTCTCTTTCACTCCTCCTTCCTTTCTGTGTCAACGCTTTAACTCCCCCAGGACAGGTTTTAGTAATTCTTTCACTGTCAGACCAGGCTCTGTGCTACAGCCCTCACTGTTCATCCTGCAGATCCAATCAGATTTGGCACAAGCGGCTCCTCCCTTTGGGAATGTGCGACGAACTGCGTATATATAGATCTTTCTTTGTCCCACATAATCTAGATTTATTAAGGTAATAGACATTTCTAGAATCTCCTTGATTCAGTATGAAAGTCCTAAACATACTTCCATGTAACTACCTTTTACCTTTAAGGATTCGTGGTGAGCTTGTCACTTAAGTAAAAGCATTCCCACTGGTGAGCTTGATGCATCTTTATCCACATATAAGATGATGTTGCTGGCAGATACAATAGCACGCAAAGATGTTAAATCCAGGCTTTATACATCAAGCTGTTAATGCTTAGCATAAGGCTTTAGAAAAACTATTTGCTTGAACAGATACCTGAAGTCTAATCTCAAAAACACTAGGACTGGTACCCATGCTTAGCCACAATTGTAATTAGACATCTCCACTTAGCCTTCTCTTCCTGTTTCCCTACTTTCACAGGGACTTGCTGGGGCTATCTGTTCATCCAAATGAACCTGACAAAGTACATTCCCAATGCCAGAGACAGGCTCACTGTTCTGTCACATTGTATCAGCGCAAAACACTGAGAAATTTCCATGGCCCAATTATGCTTCATTAAACTAAGCCCATATTCTGTTTAAAGAGATATTGAACCATCTTAGCCTTATGTTTCCCAAAGGCTAAAAAGAATCACTTCCTTAACAGAAAAAAAAAAGTTTTAATTTGGAAATCTGTGCAGAGAAGTGCCACAGGTGTTAGTCAACTCTCAAGTAGATGCTATAGTACTGCTTTGCCTCAATTTCCCAACTGAGTAGTAAATGTAAAACAGCCTGCAGCCAAGCCTTTAAAAAGCCAGTGCCATAGTTATGAATTGTGCCCCATTAACTACGCAGAAAAAGAAAATAAGACCCTTCACCTCCTACTCAGGAGGTTTGCTCTGAAAGAGTCACTAGCAGCAGCGCATCATCTCTTTGCAGCAAAGGCAAAAAGCACCAGCAGGTACGTGCAGAAGACAAGACTGCTTTTATACAGGTAATATAACAAGTAAATTTTCTATTAAACAGAACAGTATTTGAGATAAAAGCTATAACCAAGTAATAAAATTCCTTTCTAAGTCTATAGAGCAAAGGTCCAAACATTTTTGGATTAGACCACTGTCAACCATTCAACTTTCTAGCGTATGTCCTTGTGGCTGTACGATCATTTCCTGCATCTGGTCCTTTATAGCCAGAGAAAGATGGAAACGAGACTTTGTGTAGTTAAATTCCAGAAGTTCAGATTCAGGAACTCCAGCATGCAGCTTTATTGCTCATTTGTTCTGAGCATTAGAACGGAGCAAGATCAGCGCAAGATCAAAATAGGCTGCAAGCAGAGGAAAGACAAGGGACCAGAGCATGTTAACTAAGCAGGGAATCATGACATGGATGTCAGAACGTGTTCAGCTTGTATTCACACATGATGTTCTGACTGAACATGTTATGCTCTCCACTACTTGCTACAAATGCCCAGCTACACTCCATCTTCCAATCTACCAACTCAACTGCTCAGGTTATCATACCTTAATCCATTTAAAATCAAGCCAGTTAGCTCAAGCACAGACTTACCAGGGGAGGAAGCTTAAGGGGATATATTCCACTCACACTCATTAGCTCACCTCCCACTCTATAGAGAGCAGCAAGAAAGATAGAGGCTAATTTGACAGAAGGTTGAAGAAGGCTAAAGCCTCCTCCCAGAGCTTTAACAAGTCACAGCAGCCCTGCTGTCTCTGCAGCTGCAAAGACACCTTGTTGCTAGGGCAGGCTGGTGCCCCAGAGCTGCAATGCAGAGCCCTGTCGCTGGCAGGCTGAGCTCCAAGGAGCACTCCCAGCACTCATCACAACACACACGCCGCGGGAGAGGGATTCAGTTCTCTGGTTCGCATCACTGGTGTAACTTCCCACGGCTTAATCAGTTTTAAGTAGGTCTTGGTCCATTTTGACTGAAACTGTTTAGGTGAAATTCCCACGAGCTGCTGAGCGAGCGAGCTTGCTGGGCAGTGATCTACCAGCCACAAGCAGGTAGGGTTAGTGCTGAAAGAGGACATGGTTACAGAACCTCAGTGAAGTCAAGAGTTGGAAGAGAAAGAAGTCTGAAATACTAAGCTGTGAATTAAAGAATACGGGGGAAATAAAGGGAAGCAAATACCAAAGACAGGCAGAACAGAAAAAATTGCTAGAAATTAAGACTGCAGAAAAGGCAGTCAAGTCACATCTTTAATGCGACATCTGTCAAAGTAATCACTGCCAACATCTTAGAGATTTAAAAAAAAAAAAGAAAAAATCTTTCTAATGCTCTGTTCAGTATTTGGCCAATTGATAGAAAAACAATTGCCATTTCAGTAAGTACCAAAGATGGATCACTTGCAAAGACAATGGTGAAGCTGATTCAGAAGGAAAAAGGTATTCCTTCCTAGAAAAACATGAAAATAAGAAAGGTTTCAGAAACAAGTATTGTGATAGAAGTATTTAAGCCAATAAACTTGATAACTTAATGCTTAAAGTAGGTTGGATATTTGCCAAAATATCTTGCATTAAAAGAAAAAAGTTACTACACAGACCTAACACACTAGAATTTGTTGGGAGAAGGGGAAGCAGGAAATCACAAAGGGGATGGGGGAAGACCGGCACTATTATCAGACAGTCCTTTCCAGTCCCCAGGGATTTCAGTCCCTGAGTCTTAAACACACACCAGATACCAGCATTAAAAATGCTGACCTGAGACAGTCCATGACTAAAGTAAAGTACATCAGGAAGTTCGTACTTTGCAAGATTGACAATGGTCTCTCTAATTGTGCTCAAAAATGTCTTTGCAAATGAAGATAAGGAGTATCTAGTTAACTTCCCAAGGTTAGTCACACAGTTATTAAAAAGGCTCCCAACCTTTAATAAACAATCACACTCCTGGTAGCTATTCTTTGCCCTTAGTTCCCAGCCCAGAGCTGAGCTTTTGCAGCCCACAAACCCATTACCCCATCAACTCTCCATGTCCTATCTTGAATATACTGTTGTATTTCAGCAGCTGCCAGCTGGTGGTCTGAGAATTTTGAGTACCTCTAGTATTGTGTACACACACTTGTCACCTGAAGACAGAGATCAAAATCTTCATAGACAAAACCAGAAATAACTTAAGGTAAAGGTTTTTGGTTTTAGAAGCTATGTAACAAAGGGAGAGAAGTGAAACATTCAAAAGGAAAAAAATTAAAATGCTGAGACTGGGAAACAAAGAAAGAAGGAAGTAAACATGCTGAAAGAAAGGGGCACAGAAAACACGAGAGCTGAGTTTAGGAGCACAGAGGTATGAATATACCATGTTGCATTACAAGTTATTTCTTTATGAAGAAAGGACATAGTCACCTCAGTAACAACAAAGCCCAAGGAAACACCTCTCCCTACACCAAAGAAAGTGAATTTAAGATGTAAAAGCATTTAATAAATTGGAATCAAACCAGAAGAGGTTGTTGTCCATTTTGGAGCAAAACCTACATAAAAAGATATTCAGAACATTTCATTAGCATTTCATTGAATTAATGGTGCCCAATACATTTAGTTATCTTGAACTCTGCAAAACGGGATTCAACAAAAACCTGTGCCATCTATTGTGATCGTACCCATAGGTTCTAACTAAAATAAACCAAAACTTTGCAAGCACACAGTACTCTGAAGTACTTCCAATTCAAAAGGGTGTAAAACTTAAGTGGGCAGCATTAAGCTTTGTCACTTCTCATTTTACTTAAATTTCCAGTTTTCAACAGATGCAGCATTCTAAAGCAACTATTTAGTAACAAACGTGATCTTAAATACATCAGGATTTAAGTAAATATTTGAATATTTTTAAGAACTGCAGAAATCTTGTCATGCAATACTCAAGAGTATTGCTGGTTGTGGTTCCAAGCCACTTTCAGCTGTTGTCAGTATAACATACTCATCTTAAGATTGCTAAGGAAGTACTAGAGGTAACCAAATCAGACATTTGTGTTTGCTTTCCCTTTCCCCACATGTGGTCTTTTGAACTAGGAACAGTCAGTATTGCATTCCCCACTGTTAGTGATGATCTAAAAACAGCTATCTGACCCTTCAAACAAAGGCAAAGCAATCAGAGTAAGTAGAAGAACTGTGCTCAATATTGGGCCTTCAGATTAATCAGAATTGTTCAGAGAACCTAGTGATTTCCTCACTAAAATAAATATACCATTTAGGCAGTAAGCACCCCTGCATGGGAAAGACAACCTGCTGCTAAAAATCAAAGCACTGCAAGTGCCTTTATGCTCTAGAACCAACTTTAAAAGTGTGGCTCTTATTTAATTTAACAAAGTCAAACTTGTCCCATCTTCACCAGCAAACACTGTTTTCAATAGCTATTAGTAAGTATGGCAGTGACTTCTTTTAATCTTGAATCTCAGTAGGAGGCCAATTTTTGAAGGTATTTGTTCCTTCAATGGTACAAGTAAAACCAACACAGAAAACTGCTGGAAAGAGTACTGAGATTGCAATTTCATTTCTATTTCTTTGAAGTTTATTAGCGTGCTTTGAAGAATTGTCTTTGAAACATGAAAAAGCAAATTCCTATTTTTTTAAAAACTTCTGAATATCTGAGAAAGCTATAAAATTGACAAACGTGTAATCAAACTAACATGGAAAAATAGACACTTAGATGTGAATTAGAAAAACTACACACCAAATGAAGCCTGGTTACAACGAACATTACCAATACAAACATCGAAGCATCAGTGAATAAACTAAAGCACCCAATAATTTTCCCAGTTGCTCACAACACAAAGTTTTCCATAGATCTACATTTTTACAGATACCCTGAATTCATCTTGGCATAGCGACCTACCTCTGTATGTCTTGAATGAAGTGCATTATATTCTTTCTTGAGTTCTGCCTCCCTCTCCTCAAGTCTGCTAACTGGAAAAAGAAAAATTAAAAAAGGAATTAAAATTAAATTCAGAGTTCTAGTAAATGAGACTGTGACTTGCCCAGGACTAGGCAACCAGATCAGAGATGAGAGTATTCTTACTAGTGAAGAGCGAAGAGCAGGATAAAAAGTACGTTGATTCTTGTGTTTTTAAACTCTCAACACTTGAGCTTTCCAAGTACATCATCAGCAGCGTAATCTTAAGATTTGCAGTCCTCGTAAAAAGCCCAAGTACTATTCTCCCTAGCTGATTGCTAGTCCAATGAGAGGGGATTTTTATGATCAAGGACAGCTTACTGCTTGCACCAATCCAGATTGTTTCACACGTGCACATGGAAAACATAGGAAGAGGCAGAAGCCACGTGAGCTAGACTCAATCTCGGATGAGAGCTGTGAGCTCCAGTTAAAGCTCTACATTGGTTTTCTAGAATATAACCACACAATCTCCAGAGGTGTTTAACTAGGACAAACATAAACAAGGTATTTTTTAAATAGCTTCAAGTCATATGTTGTGGTAACAGAAATTAAGACTTCTGCTGGCATTCACTCATATTCCACTGAGTATTAAGGCAATAGATTCAGGGAAAGAAAACATTTTAATATTTCTGTAGGTATTCCAAGAAATTAAAAATACATCTAGCAGATTTGGTAAAACTTTAGACAATAAGTTCATATTAAGAAGAGATGAGCTGGAACAAAATATGCAATTGATTTGCAGAAAACCAAAGAGAATTCAGAACTATCTTCACACAACTAATTCCTTCTATTCAAACAGAAAACATTTTTTGCTGCTTAGATGTGAATTCCATCTTTTTGTTTAGGTATTTTTGAGCACCATATTTATGTGATGTAAGCATGTGTTTCAAATTCTGTAACTGAGCTTCTCTTATTCCACTTGCCATGTTTAAATACCCCTGGGAAACTTCAAATTTATAGTTACTCGTCTCCAGAGACTCATTGCCAAACACACATTATCCGAAGACAAATGCCAGCATCTTCTCTGCCATTTGCACATTTTCATATTGCCAACTGGGTCTTCTGAAAATTAATTCTCAGTATACCATTTCTTTTTGCTCCATGTATCTGTATTTTGGCACAGTATTTTATTGTAAATACGGTTCAATTGAAAAAAAATCTTTGCCTGAGTCAAATGCTGGAAGCAAAATACACAATGGTCTACTCAACATTCTTAGCTCCTAATCTAATCTTGCTCTTATAAGAACATTAAGTTCCTTGACACAACCTTTTGCACTCCACATATAAATATCTGACCAAAAGTATTAAATCAAATTTTATTTATACTAACGCAAGATTGAACACTTTCATTTCTACACTGTTACGAGACTGAACAAGAGTTCTTTGGGTCAAATAGCAATAAGCGATATATAAGTGTCTACAGCACAACATATACAAAAATATATTTTACAGCACAATACATACATAAATATGTATTTTTGAGACGCAATGCGGGACATAAATAATATCTAACGAATGGAAGATTTTAGTTTATTATTTTTAGGCAACAGATATTTTTAAGCTTCCTCATACGTTTAAAGGGAGGTTATATGGAAGCTTGTGGTAAGCGCCTACAGAAATGAGTGTCAGAATCTGTAGTTGCAAAGCATGATATGACCACCAAATTTTACCCACTTAGACTGACCAGTATTCTAGTCAGAAGTAACTACATTTTACAACAATTGACCATCAGAGACATCCTAGCAGTAACCAGTCGGTAGCTACAAGGCAGAGCTCAGCAGCTTCAGCTGCCCACACCCCATCCAGTGACGGCTGTGCTCGCTTCGGAATCCACCATCTCCGGGCTTTGTGTTACAGTTCCCAGCGTCTCTCCCTTCCCGGCAGACCAAGGGCCTGGTAACCTTTCCGCTGTGCTAGACCTGCTTTAGGACAGGCAGATAGCCTGGAAATCAGAAAGTGCAAACTGCATGACTAATTGGCTTCCTGTTTTGTGAAACCAGCTCCCTTCCCTAGAAACAGTGTCCAAGCACCCCGCAAGAGGCGGGCAGCCCTGCCGCAGCTCCGCGCCTGTCCTGCCTCCCTGTGAAACACCACTGCTTCATACTGGATGAAGTTGCAGTTCAATGCAGCCTCACCAGGAACCTGCAAAGAAACCACGGCGATGCACACTGACGTTGTTCGGTATGCTTTTGTCTAGACAGTGCAGCCAACACTGGCTCCCAGAGATTAATTTTATCTGGTGGATTCTGGGAAAAGTACTTGACAGTGCATTTAATGAAAATGAACACTACATTAGGTGTTACAAATACTCTTCTTTCTTCGTAGCTGTCCATAACCTACCTTCATGAAATCCACAGAAGTGTTTCCCACTGTTATGGATATAACAAACACTTTCACAACAGTTGAGGTTCCATATTGAAGCACACCATTTTCTCTTCTCCTTCTATGGCCCCATTTCAAATAGTTCCTTAAATCAAGTCATAGAAGACAAATGTACATAGATACAGGTACTGCATAGTCAAGGAGGATATGTTCATTAAACCTGATAATTATTTTTGTAACATACAAAGGTTAAAGAAAATGAAGGCCCTAGAAGATGATGTAATTGTCATTCAGCACTTTCTTCTGGAAGTCATTTCCAGCTATGTAACACATTACAGTTCTACAGCTGGAAGTTTCAGTCATAAGCGGATGTACACTCAGTTTATACACCCTCAGACACCACATTAACAGTCCTCAAAACAGGCTTTTCCAATACCAGCAGGATGATACACAACACCGGAAGGCTATTCTACCCAAAACATGCCTCCCATCAAAGACAAGATCTTGATAAACGAATCAACAAAACACACTTCCCTTTTCCAATTAAACACTGTGGAAGAGATCAGATATTCCCTGAGGATTCCCTGAGACTTGAACACAGAAGATACTTGAACCTAATGAAGAACAGCCAGAAGAATTTTGAGGAAGACCACCAGATTCTGGCCCCAAAACCTTGGAGACGCTTACTAAGTCCCTATTAAAGGTACACTCCCATCAGCAGCAACAGGAAACTAAATAGGAGACAAAAAAAATGCCTTCCACTGGCACCCAGAAGTACATTTAAAACCGAATTGTCGCCGGTTCCATTTTACTCCACCAGCGCGCAAAAGAGTGGAAGTCTGCCACCACCCTGTAACATCCCCCCAAGAGGAACAGAGCTGGGCACTGGCACTGCCTGACACACTCTGAGTCTGCGAAGTGGCAGCCAGACATGGTTCCCATCAATTTGACTTTTAAGTAACAATAAAAAAAAGCTCCTCTGATATTTCAGTCTGAGACTTTTTTCCACTAAGATGTCAAATTCTTAATGGGTAGATGTTAAATCAGTTTCATGATATACGTCCTAAAAGCAAAATATCCATTGTCTCTGTTGTAAGATGTCTTTATAAAGCTATTATATCCTTGTTATATCATGGAAGATATTACGTTGCAAAATTACATTGTGCAAGATATCACATATGCAAAATATAATACACATCTAAAAAGTTTCACTACTCACGGTTGCACGTCTACATGGAAAAATTTTAAAGGTCTTTCAGTATCATAAGTATGACCATAAAATGCAAATATTCTAGTACTTTTAGGCTGATACAAAAGCATCCCACTGGAACAACACCACAAGCTCATGCCCAAAGACTACCTGCAACCTTCTCCAGCACTGTCAATATGGTAACACATTCAATGACCTCAAGTACCAATCCTAATCAAAGTTGTCTCAAATCAAACCAATCAAGCCTAAAAATGGGAGATTAAATATTATAGCAAACTAGAGGCAGGAGTTTCTGCCTCCTGACAGCATTACGAAGAATTAGGCAGCAAAGCTGCCCACCCTGCCTGTTCAAAAGTCAGAGCTTACCTCCCAAGTCTGATGGCTTTTACCAAGTTTGGAACACCCTCCATCTGTATGTTGTCCTCTGCCTCAAACTGCTGATAAGCCTGAGGGGGAGAAAGAGAAACAGACCTGCTAGAACGCCAAATCCAACCAGTACGATGCCTTCAAGAGGAATTACAATTTCCTGCTACACAAGCCAGGACAGAGATCCAGCTCATTAATGAGCCTTTCCTAGCACTAAGACTATCTGAGGGCTCTCCTTGGACAGCTTTCATCCAGCTCCATTCTTAGAAGCAGTTCCCATACCGAAATTAAGATACAGATCAAGCATAATCAAACCCATGATCCAGTAGCACCTTATGACCTATTAAGTAGTTGCTAAAGAGCACACACATCAACCATGGACTGAAGCTATCAAACAAGTATTTAACCTGAAGGTGATAAGACCCGGAAATAAGCAGCACAGAAAACTGATTTGTAAAGCAAGTGATAAATTCGACTCCTTGGCAAGACCAACATCTTCAAGTAGCTCTTACCACTGCGAACTACAAGACTAGTTCTCACTTTAAAAAGTAGGGCACTTTCAATTATGAAGATAATTTAGCTGTCAAGAATGCTCTCTTGATAGCAAATATCAACACATACAGCTGCATGGTCTTATCCCTGACACTTCTGGACTGTTCAAGTATCTACTATGTCTCAGATGCACAAAATCACTTTAATTTATCACCACAAAACCTGACATAAAACTTTAAAAAATCTCCTTAAACGTTCTGCTACAACCATTTAATATAAAGACAACCATATGCCAGGATACCCTGCATAAAGGTTGAAATTCAAATGAACAGGGATATATACAAGCCAACTTCTACCCAAAATCAAGTTAAAAATTGGATCTAGTACCAACTTCTCGCCTAGTCTCCGGCCAAAATAGCGTTTCACTGAGCAAAGTTTTGACTGAAAACAGTGAGATGGTTCATTTATACATTTGGCTATTGAAGCAAGTAACTTTTTAAGAAAATCCAACATGAAGTCAGCATGAACACAGAAGCTACAGCAGACTGGATTTGTTTTTAAAGCCAGATAACCAGTGACAACTCAGGAATGTAAGATTCTAAAAGACATTTAAAGCCATTTTCTTCATTGCTGCAACATTTACAGCAATATAATTATTCTAACAATCAAACTCCAGCACCTAAATCACTAGCACAATACTCCCTTAATTTAAAAAAAGTACATGAGTAGTTAATTATATGCCAGTGGATTTCAACCTCCTCTCACCACTTTTGTTCAGGTATATTAATAGACAAGTTTAAAGCAGGCCAATCACTGCTCTAATTTTCTACTCCATTTTATTTTAGCCTCCAATCTTGTAGCATGACTTAGTGCAATCTCCTGAGCAAGCTTGTACCCTCTGCTCCATCTAGTGGACTACCGACTCCCACAGCAAAATACAGAAACAGCGGGTACTCTTGTAACTTCACAACAGAAGGCAGCCATGAAAGTAACTGAGAAATGCTTCAGTCAGAAACAAAGCCTTCCTTTCCAGTACACTTTGATGCTCACACTTCTCCTTCTAGAAAGATTCGGCAAGTTTGGTAATTGATACCTGAGGCACAGTGTAGGGCAGGGCAGTGGGGAAATCTGCCTTGTAAACAAACCAACGTAGATGAGAAACAGCTGCACTGAGAAAAAAAAGTAGCAAAGAGTAAGCTCCAAATTTGTTAATCAAGAAATACAAGAAGTCAAGCTGTTCTATGCCTTCTTTGTTAGAAATAAGATTAGTTCTGCTGTTCTCAGTCTGAAAACTATGTAGGAACAATCCAGACCCCCACCAAACAAACCTCAACTTTCTTTCAAGCATCTATTGGAAAGCTTTCTTGTGTTCCTTAGGATAAACACTACAGTTAAGCCATACCTAGAAATAGCATTACTGACATATGTATTACATACCAGTTTAATTATTCACATCATCGTGTGCACAGATACGCAAGTGTCAAGTCAAATCTCTTCACAGCTGGAAGTTCACATTAGAGTCTCCTTGTTAACTAGACAGGTCCATGTTAAATTGCTGCTGCAGCTCAATGCAGGTATATCTCAGAGTATTGGATGCCTTCAGATTATACATCAAGAGGTTGTCTACCTGGGTGTACATTACAGTAATGCTGGTATCTGGAGAGCTCAGATGAAAATAAAATACCAAATAACTTAACATCTGCAGAAGATTCACAACAGAACCTGGTCTTGCATTTTCTCTTGAAGCCAGTGAAAGAAATAGTTCTGTTTAGCTTCCAAGGAAAACAAATCTGCACATTTTCAGGTCAGCTGCCAAAACCTTTGTCTCATATCCCAAATAAAACCTACAGCAAGCAATATCAATTGCTGCAGGATGTCACCTGATGTGGGAAATACAATCATCCCAACAGTCGCATCACAACATTTGCAGGTCTGAAGACCAAGACCTATTTCTTGGTTTGTTTTTTGGTTTGTGGTTTGTTTTGGTTTTTGTGGTTGGTTGGTTTTTTTTTTAACATATGTAGTTTTCCCCAAATATAATCTAACTTGAGCATAAATTACAAAGCTAAGGTTTGATATACTCACGAGGTATGGAAATATGTCTGTGCCCTGGCTGTCCTGTCAAAAGCAGTATGATACCTTTGTTGTACTTTCGCACCAGGAAGATCCAGAAAAGAAACCAAACCTTTCAACTCCCACAGCCTACCACCTCCATCAGAAAGCACTTCAACCATGCAGACATCATGTTTTTCATATTCTCTTGTAAATAAGTTACTCTGAGAATGATTGCTCCAGAAAGCATACTCCAAAGCTGTTCCATTCCTGCAGTAAATCAAAATACCCTAGTCATCTTTTCCTCCAAAAATTTAATTAACTTACAGCCTGTAAGACATAAAAAGAACTGACATTCCCAAAGAGGGAGGCAAGGCAGGGAAATAAATCAAACCTACTGAGTCCCCACAGAATTCAGTGGCACAACACGTGAGCACTGAAAGGCACTTACCCCATTTGGGAGCTGGAGACTGAGCAGTATCCAAAGCAGCACCACGTGCCCTCGTGGAGCGTTGCTGGACAAGCGAGCTGCATACGGCTATTACAAGTTTTTAACAGCTCTAAGTGCCTAGTTTTCCAAATTCAAGGTTGAAATTTGAAATGCTGCAAACTAATTACAAGCAGAGCTAGGGGTCTCACCACAGCAAAGACTTGAAATAATGTGAAAGTCAGATATATTCAAGCTCTCGTAAAAAATGTTTAAGATTATATCAAAGACTGGTGTCTGCCTCAGACACATCATTGAAGCGGAAGGGAAGGAGAAGAGTTTAAGTGTTAAACTTTTATTTTTTGAAAACCTGGCATTTCCATGCTTGATGCACCTCAACAATATCCAGAGGTGCCCTCTGCTGTTAGGAAAAAAAAAAAAAATCCATGAAAGCCTAGTCAAGTCATAAAACCAAAAAAAGACATTTGCTCACACTCAGTAAAAGTTTGCTAAAGACTGACAGCAAGAGCTTCTGAAAACTCTGCCTGTTCCAATATCATCCCTAGACAACTCTCCAGGAACTTTGTGATATTTAACTTGTTTTAACTTCCACAAGCCACAGGCGCCTGAGAGCACTGGCACTGTCTTTCCTCTGTTCCCTGCACAGGTAATGCTGACAGCCAACACACACCAACGCGAGGGCAGAGGCAAACCATGGAAAGTTACTGAGAAGAGCAGCAGTGCAAAACGAGACAAGGAGATAGATCACAGGCCAAAGAGACACACCACTACAGCACATTCTTCCACTCAAATAGAAGTCGCAAATCCTTACGCCTCTGCTCTCCTTTAAGGACTTGTAAAGTTTACCAAAATATCCCAGGATGCAACGTGTTGCATCATTTTTCGGCAGCAAACTTGACTTAGGCAACCACCACAACCCACCAAATACCAGGACCAAGTGTTATTTATCATGCAAGAGCGGTAACTCAATGTGCATCTGCCACTGCCATTCAGGATTTCATCATCTACTGTGGCTCACAATCCTCCCCACAGTGCCACCAGGTCATGCTGTCATCTCTCCCTCTTTCCACTTCCTCCTATGAAAGAGCAGAGTGCTATAGTTCACTCATTTAGGAGGTACTGACAGCAACTGTTTAAATTTGTAATGCAAGGGAAAAAAGTCAGTGAACCACAGGGACTTAGTAACTGGTTGACACAAAATAAGCTTCTTATTTCACTTCTTTAATTTCAAACAGCAGATTTATTCCAACCTAGCTGGTTGAATATGTGGCTATGACTGTAATCCCATATGATAAATTTAAGGGCAAAGAAATATTTCTTTTTTTCTTTAGTGTGACAATCACTAAGACTGCAAAAACAAGTACTTATAATTCAGGACATAACAAAAATACGGCTTTTTGAGCAATTTTAACTGGCATGCATGTTTAAGCACACACAATTATGCTGAACCTGACCATGTAACTTAAGAGCTGCCCTCTCCCAGGGCTAGCTAGTCTTCACTAAATGCTCAGGATGGACAGTGTTCAAGGGAATGAGTCGGAACTTTTTAATGGACAAAACTTGTTCTCACACACCTCGCTTATTTCAGGAAAGAGGTATAGAGCACAGGAAGTACTCTACAAGAACCAAGAACTCTTGTAGCTAAAGTAATACATGGGACTGCATCTTACCTGTTTTCTATTCTAAACTATTAATCATATCATAAACTGATGTTGCTGTCTCAGACTCTATACTCCAACACAAAAAAGCAAAGCCAAGTTTTATTTGCTTACTTGCTCTGTGCCAGGCATTTGCAATTCCCATTATCAATAACACTATCGCTATTTTGAACCTTGATGTGGTAACAGCTGGAAATACCATCGACTAATTTAAATGCACAGACAGTAGTACAGGAAGTAGAAAAGAAAAATAATTATAGCTAGAAGACTTGTAGCTGCATCCAGTGAATTAAAGTGACACATTGGTATCTTTGGTATCGTACGACATACAAATCGCCTTGCCTATAAAACAGAAAACAAGACAATAGAGTTGGACTACTTCAAGAATATGCATACTAGTATGGTTTTCACACCCTAGAAATTTAGATCACTAAAAACGGTTCACTTGCATAATATCCATTATGTGTTCAACAATTGTGTTTATTGTTTATGTCCCCTTTGATCTTGCTCTGCATCAGCAGCACGTCAAATCTTCATAACAGTCTTTCATGTTGTCCCAAACAAGTTATCAACCCAAATCATAAGCAAAAATCAATGTTCAACACAGCTCTATTGTTTCTCCAGAGTTACATTTTTGCTATCACAAAAGGTTTTTCCCCAATAAAAAGATTTTGGAACTGTTTAAAAGTCAATGTTCTAACACCAGAACTTTATGCTGTTATGATAGTTAACTGTTTCAACAACATTATTTCTTACAAGAAAAGTAGTTCTAGCGAACACCCAGTGGTTCTACTGGAACAGAGTTTCTCATGCAAATACTTTCATTAATATGATATACATACAATGTAATTAATAGCTTAAAATCATATATATATATTTTTGATGGCTTAATATTCAAGGCAAAAAGAGAATGTCACACAAAGATTCACAGAACAATACAAGATGGCATTACATACAGCAGTATATAAGTGCAATTTCTATAAGAGAAACTCCAGGTATAACACCACATACATTGCCAGGAATCCAAATTATTTTTCTTTTTTGTGCAACTAATTCGTACTTTTTATTGTATTAACAGAAAAAGTAATGGTATATATGACATGATGCAATCTTGATGTCACAACCCTGTTGTCAGAGTACAGGGTTCCCCATTAAAAAGTTGTTTGGGCTATGGGCTTAGAGCATAGGCATTCTGGAAACAATGTCTTTTGTTACCAAAGCAGACCCCTCAACTCTGGTTCCAGTGTTTTCTTTTCTCCTCTTCTGCTGCTTTTAAACACACATACATTTCCATTCACAAAAATCATAGCATTTCTGATACAAGTCTCTACAATATGCTTTACGATTATCCATTTTATCTTGACTTGATCTATAAAGATACATTCCTGGAAATCAACCATCCTGGTTTTCACTAGAAAAGACTGCTTGAAGTGTTCCTCCATCACTGTCTGTACAGAATCCGACAATATTTTAACTGCAATGGACCTGAAGAAGTACAGGCCTCCAAGATTTGCCAACAGCATTCTAAACCATTCGAATTTCAGAAAGATTCAGCTGTGCATGCCACCTATGTTATCTTAACACTAGTGCACTAATACTTCTACCCTGCTATAGACTCACTCATGCCACTGAAAATTAAACTTTACAGGAAGATTATTATACCTTAAGTTGAAAAAGAGAGCTATAACTTGTTGCGTTATGGGCAGGAAAGGTGGACGAGTAGAAATAAAGGAAGAAAGAATAGTGAAAAGGGATTATTTTGACAACTGGCACTCTGCTTTTAGAAACTGATCTTTTCTCAATCTTATCAGGCTTGATACAGTCTTACTTTATATTTCTGCATGGGCCAGCAATAAAAGCTGTATATTAATTAATAGACATGCTAGTCTTATGTCAATAGAAGTTAGCTTAGAAGCTTGACAAAATGTTCACATTAATTCATATTGATCATTATTTCTACACTGTGCTAAAAAGGTTAAATTAAAAAAAAAAATAACCTTCATTGCATGTTTAACAGACTCACAGCAAAAAAAGAAATTAATCCAGTAGCAGCAGCATAGGTCTTTCATCTTCAATTTAAAACTCCAGGGTGGGGGAGATGAAATAAGAGAAGATTTCTGTGGGTTTGAGGTTTTTTTTTCCCCCTCTACCCTTTTCTCAACTAGAAATAGAAAAACTGGTGATGGAGTTTCATTCAATGACTATGTACCCGGACAAGAAGCAGTACAGCAGAATGGCTAAGCTACAATATATTCACAGTGTAACTTCCAGTATTTTAGGAAAACTGAACATTGTTATCTTTTTCCAAAACTTACACAAGTTTTCGTAAATTACACAGAACATCTCTAAAAGTGGAAGTGTTCTTTCTTAACTTTTTTCCTGTAAAAACTAAATGCCTCATAGAAATAAATAATTCAGCAAAAATTATACAAAAGCTAAAGAGAATCAGCATCAATGGTATTCTCATCCCAGTAGTGCTTCTAAACCTGAAGATTGCATTTATTTTTAGCACAGACAACAGTTTAATGGGAAGAAAATTAGCTTATTTTATGTTCACTAACAAGGGAAAAAGTTCTAAATAACCCCTGAAAAAGTTGCTAACCATGAAAATAGCACGGTCTAAAAGGAAAACAAAACAACAAGTAGAATACCAGAAGAATCAGATTATGAGTCACAAGCTTATATCTCATTTGTTTGCTTTAATTCTAAGGAAAACAAACTTGCACAAGAGTTAACCTAGTTATTTGTCAAAATACAGGAATCGGATAGCACAAATATTTAGCATATGTATTATCATTTCACAGAAGGAGATTTAAAATGCACTAATATCACTTAAAGGGAGTGCAATATATTTTACTTACTTTGATCAGCATAGTTTTTTGCTTTTAGTTCAAGCTGTCGAGTTTGTGATTCTAATGCTTCCACCCTGGCCTGTAAGTCCTTTTTCTCTTGTTCTTGAGAATCTTCAAACTCGATGAATTTCTAAACAAAAAAAGTGAAGTTAGACTCAACAATTAATTACAGATTTTTTTTAAAAAGCCTGAGCAAAGTTCTTTCTCCTTAGAGAAAGAACAGATATACAGTCATTCCTAGATTTGTTTTTAAAAAGACTTTCACTTCAAGCAGCATGTAGGAAACAACACAGCAGCCTGTCACAGCAAAGAAGGGTGCAAGCACGTTTCCAAAACAGATCTACAGCCCACATTTAAACATGAAGGACATTAACTATTTTAGTCCAGAGTCCATCAGTCAAGCATTCCACCTAGGTTGCTCTGTGTAATCACTATCAACTAAGTGCCAACTACTTCAGAAAAGCCTGCTTGGGACTAACATAAATATGAACTATTTCATTCTTCCCTAACTTCACACACTCACCCGCCAACACTGCATGTGAATACAGAGAGTCTTGGTATCCTTAGACTCGACTGAACATTGGTGAAGCCTATCTTCACCTGGAAGCCACGAAGGTACAAACGCTGCAGTAGGGACATGCCAGCAATAGTGCCAACCAAAATTACATGCTATCTTTTCATTCCCACCCAATTTCTGTTATCATTTGATAGGTTATAAAATGCTCACAGTCTTCATCAAATACTTAATAACAATCTCCTAGAATGTGTCAACTGCATAGAAAACTATTTACGGGCACTCTGCAATTGTGCTGATCGCCATCATCTTCTGCTACCTTGGTTTCCCAACTTTGTGTCTCACAATATTCTGGAGTTCACTGATGCACATATCAGTGTTCACATTTTATAACATTAAAGTTACCAATTCATCATTACAGCAGTTTTAAAAGCATATTTTTTGCTATTTATCTTGACCAAAAACTTAAGAAATTCAGTGTGTACTGGTAGCACAGAAAATACTTCCAATAGCCAAAGATGTCTTAGGTCCTGTAGTACTCTCTATTCTGCGTTGCAAAGAGAAGGCAAGGCCACAAACACAAGTTATGAAGAAGGTTCATCATACAGGGAGGAAAAGCATATCAGAAGCCTTTTTTTTTGGGGGGGGAGGGAAATCAAACATCCAAGACAGCTAAAGGGTCAGAAAGCAAGCTGCAGCTGGGTACCACATGGAAGCAAAGAGACAAAGGAGGCAGCAACTTAAAAATAGTAGTGTTATAAGCGATTTGAATATAATTTTTTCCTACATGTTACTAGGAAAACTTAGTGGGGAAAAATACTTCAGATGCTCACGCATCAACTTTTAATAAGCTACTGCTAAGTTTTAGCCAATGGGTTTTATAGCTTTTACAAAAGCAGAAACTCTTAACCCTATGAAAAGAGCTTCAGTTTAGCAGGGTCATCAGAAGAAGTTTTGCTTAAAAATTACTGCAGATGTAGAAATGTATCAAAATCTATGAAGTGGAACAAGAGTTCCTTTCAGACAAGCTCTCCACGGCTATCACAGGACTAGGCATGGTGTTCATATGACTGTTCTTGAAGATAAATCATGAAACAATTGAGAAACAGCTGACGCTAACCCAGGTAGCATTACTTTGGGTTCTGCAATTTAAAATGAGTTCTCCTGCTTCAAAAAGACAGATGTGCAAAAGTCTTTCTAGACCCTCAACATAAAGTTTAGGAATATTAATTTGTCAAAGTAATACTGAAAAACTCAAACTTTAAACTTGTTTCATGTCTCCTTTGTAGTAAATGATACACGAGTTTTGCCCCTTCTATATTAAAGATTCAAGTCATGTCTCGCTTATTCTTAGCCGACTCCCTTTTAAAAAAGGGCTTCAAAGTTTGACACAAATTTGGCACTGGGGTTAAAGACCAACATGGTTTGTTAAATTAAACATGGGAAAACATGAAAGAAAAATTATAAAACTGTAACATCTTTGTTTAGTTGCTTCTCTGATGTTTTCCCAAAGTCAGATGTGTCTCATAACTTGCAAAAGGCCAGTGACAATTATACTTTTGAGTAAACAGCCGTTCAAAGCCATCAATGTCATTGTTACTCATGAACTAAAGATAGATATCATTTTTTATTTCCTCTCAAGTTCTTCAACTGCAACTATTAAAAGTGGGTTTGTATTAAAGTTAAATGGTTTGGTTATTTTCCACTAGTTTACCTTCATTTTGTTAAAGTTAGCATTTAAGTTACATTTCTTGAAAGTATTTTTATAATTAGAGCTGGGCATTTTTTTTTCCTCTGCTGAAAACTATACCTGATCAAATCATGGATTGAGTACTTTAGACTTTGAATGCTTCTATTTGGTTTTATCTCTCCTTCCAGTGATAGTATTAACACAGGCAGAGCCCCAGGAGATTGATCATCGTGTCCTGACTAAGCTTGTATGACTATGATGGAAGGACTAGTCAGATAAATCACCACAGCAGCCAAGGATAGGCTGAGCACCCATATTAAAAGACCTTTTTTTTTTTAATTTACATTGACAATACACTCAAATATTGCACATCATCTGCATTGCTTAAAGTAAATGCAGCAACATATGTAGAAACATGTCAGCTACTCAGTATACGGATACTAGACATTCTCTTACTTCAACCCAAGCTACTAGTTACAAAAAAATACCAAGGCAGACACACACACAAAAAAAATCTAGCTTTCCTCATGTTAAGTGATATCCCATCTAGGCCACAAAGCCACATCTTAAAACTCTAACAAGAAGTGAGGGGTTTTTTACTCTTTTTTTTTTTTTTTTAGAAGAACAAGCTGAAGGACACCAACACGTCTTTAAAACAATCAGACCGAATACCACAAGATTACAGAAGATACAGCTAGAACAGTCCTTAAAAGGTCATCTTGTTTCAAGGCTCTGATGCTCAATGTTGATGTCTGGATCCTAATTTTGATTAGGATATAATGAGGTATAAGCACAGGAGATGATGCACGTCTCCTTCTGCATGTGCCTACTGCTGAAATCCAAGCCTGTGATACCTTCATAAACTATGTTTGGCAACTCCCATTTAATCCTTCCCATTTTCTCCAGGCAGTATCAACTATGTCATTTCAGACAGACATTTGTCTAACCTGTTCTTAAAGACCTCCAATAAAAAGGATGAAACAGAACTTCACAAATAAGATTCAAAAGTCTTTATGCAATCAATTTTAAATCTACTTAAAGTTTACAGCAATAATCATTGCAATAAACATGAACTCAGACTACACAATGGAACAGCACAGCATACACATTTGGAGCCCTCTCTCATGCATATAACCATTTAATCACTTAATAATACAGTACTAGCCAAATGAAACATTTTTTCCTACATTTATATCATCTTCTGTTTCCTTATGTTTTGACTTGTTTTCCCATCATACGATCCAGGTGCAATACTAAGCATATCTGATGTCAGAGTTCCACCTACTTGGCAGTCTTTATTACCCTATGACATGTACATCAGTAACTTTTATTGCCATGATGCCAATGGCGTGTTCTTCCTGGAGTAGGTAGAGAAAATTAACTACAAAGCCAGCTCAGCTGGTCTTGGGGTAGAGAAAAATATATGTAACTGAAAACAACCTAGTAACTTTTACACTATTTTAGCAAGCTTTCTGTATAATGGATCTCAATTCATCATTAAAAATTAAAAATAGAGTGTTTATTTGATATACAATCCTAAGGAAGAAAGTTAACTTTGGGAACAGTAAGAAAAGGCAGCCATCAAGTTCACACTATTACTTAAACTAATTTTCATGGTGGTAAATCCCTTTTCATGGTTGCAAAAGTAGCAACCATGTATTGAACATCAGATTTCAAGAACAGCTTAATCCCACCAACAGCAGAAAAGCTAAAAGATATATTAGACAGCTTGACATGGCAAAAAGGAGTAGATTTTATCCTGTTTCCAAGTCCACACAAAACCCCTTCTGCTAGCCACACACACTCAAGTATGGAGCAGTATACTTCTACAGAAGTAAAACTTTTTAGTGTATAGAACAGTAGAACCCCAAATCCTTCTTCCCCTCCCACTTCTTTGTGGCAGGGCATGCTGCCTAACATTCACTAAGTGGGAAGGTAAGTTATACAGAACTGTAAGCAGAACAGCAGAATAGCTGGTTCCTCTATTTCTTTAGCTATATCCCAAAACACACCATGTTAAAAGTCAGACAGTGACTTCATAGCAATTAAAGAGATCATGGCTGTTACCTAGAGGACTGAGAAGTAGGCTCAGAACTTCTGAAATCATCTTTTTTTTTTTTAAAGTCACTATAACAGAAGTCCACAGGCAACAACTTTCAAGATGTTTCTTTAGTAATGCTTCTTAAGGGAAGGAAATAAAGAAGGCAAATTAGGACAATGGTGTAAGGAGATTCCTATTAAATTGTAAACCATTAATATTCATCAAGATACTACTGCAAATAAAAATTCCTACAACAGCAAGCAGAAAGTAAAAGAAGATATGCTAATTCTTCAGGACAGTCAGAACAGATGATACAGAATATTAAACTTAGTAGCTCAAAATTCTCCATTTTGCTATCAGATTACACAAGCAACCTCCACAATCAAAGAGACGCACTAAGCAGTAACTTGTTGTCCAAGAAAAATAGTGCTATATTCATGCTCCCTCCTTTTGTTTCAACCATACTGCACCAATCAGATTTTCTCAACGTTCAAAAAAAATGGTTGCAACAACCAAGTCTGACTAAAACACATACCTCTCATGAACATATCATGCTTTATCTATGACAGACATTTTCACATATGTACAGCATAACTGACCTCAGCACATACCAAAAGATGACCTTTGTGCTTACAATTTAAAATACAGTCTTTGATCTAATTGCACTTTGGAAAGTATCAGTAAGCTGTCTTGCAGCACGAGTACTAGTTTTTAGACTGCGTAATCCTTGTCCCCTCAAGTTAATTTATCATGGCACAAAGAAATGGAGATCACAGTGAAGTACACTACCAACATAAGTATGTACAGCTCCTGACATTATGTACAGCTTCTGGACATTAGGAAAAACTTCTTTACTGAAAGAGTGGTCAGGCCTTGGAACAGGCTGCCCAGGGAAGTGGTAGAGTCACCATCCCTGGAAGTATTTAAAAGACGTGCAGATGAGGTGCTTAGGGACATGGTTTAGTGGGCATGGTGGTGTTGGGTTGATGGTTGGACTTGATGATCTTAGAGGTCTTTTCCAACCTTAATGATTCTATGATTCTATGAAGAGCCACAATAACACAGTTAATGCTGTATTTCATTTTGTCATATTGTTATGGTTTCTGTTCTGCTGCCCAAGGCCTGCTTTTTTCAATATGCCAAAGGCTGCCTGTGTTTCAAGCCTGATTGATTTTCTCATGAATTAGTTCAGAAAATATTTATCAGTCTCTTACTCTCTTAATAAAAATAAAATATGTTTTCTAAAAGAGCCTTTTACATGCAGCTTGTGTCAGAACTAGTGATTAATTCTTTACAGCAATAGTCCCCAGACTAAAGTCCATAAAGCACTGTCAAACAACTACATGTTTGATAAGGAGGATGAATGGTCTGTTGGTCCAAGAGTTTGGGGGACACCGTTCACACATTACTTGATAGCAAACTACTGAAGTCCTGGAACAATTTGCAGACTACATTTTTCACTCGCTTATAACCATAACAGACACAAATATTTGTACAGGACTAATGTTTTTCAAATTAAGTTTTCGTTGTCAATACTGTCTTCACCTTCACTGTCGTTATTTTTCTGATTTTGGGAAGATTTAGACAGTAAGCGCAATCACAGAGATAAGCACAGGACAAGAAGTCTGGAAATAGACTTAGAAGATGGCTTGTTCTATTACAGATAATGCTGTCAATCCAATTTCCTACAGCAGTTTGGTGAGACAATGAGCTGGAGGAAGTTATCCCCCATAGCCGCTTTCTATTGTATTGCTTTATAATCTTGCAGGAAATAATGCTTCACAAGCTTATTTACGTTGAAGTAATTCTCAGATTTTTTTTTTTTTTTAGTTTTTGTAGTAGCATCCTAAGTCAGAGTTTATGTCACTGAACAGTCTGCACCACCTGTTGCTGACTGCAGCTTTATGTTACCAACTTAGAAGAACTACAGTCTAGACAGCACTTAATTCCTTTTTTTTTGCAATGTCTCCTCACTATTTTTTGTAAATACCCTCTACAACTGATCTGAAATGGACTATCTACCTCCTGCCCCGGAGAAAATCCAGAGGGAAAGCGAAAGAGCGGAGCAGTCAGTACATGGTTCCATGTTTGCTCTGCAGAGCAGTGCCGCTTTTCTTCTATGGACCTGGTGACTGGAAGACCAGCGCTTCAGAAGAGCTATTTAAGAGCCCTCCAGAAGAGCCATGCTGAGCAGAGGACTCGTGGACACAGGCGGCAGAGCTCTGCCCTCAGCAGCGTTCACAGACCACACGACACTGCCCCGAGCAGCACGTACCAGCTCCTCCGAGGCGCTGGAGGCCAAGCAAGCGGGGCAGGCAGGGACGGAGCGCTCCCTGCCTTCCCTCCTCCCAGACACGCGTCGCGACCTGAACTCGTCACCCG
>NW_009194840.1:21613-24862 GCF_000690835.1 Fulmarus glacialis | reverse complement strand
AGTTTTTCGGAGACGACTTCGTTTCATAAAACTAAACAGCCTTAGGTTGGTTGATTTAGGACCTGAGGAGTGGCTACAGCTGTCAAGGGAAACTGTACAAAGTGAGAGAGATAAGGAGCATCTAATATCCACCCTGGCTGCGAGCAGGCCCACAAACACCTATTTCCTGCCACACAACAAGAGCCACCTGACAGCGCTTGCTCTCTGTACCAGATCCAGCAGGTCCTAGTGCAGCATAGCTGTTTCTAGGATCAGAAGCTTTCATTTCATAATCAAGTCCCTACATCAATTCTCCCAGCATCCTATGTCAGTGATTTAAGAGCTTGTTAAGGAGGAAAGCAGTGGGGACGTAAACACAAAAGGCTGAATTCAATGAAGAAATAAAAGGGCATGAAAAGCAGCTCCATGGTTATGAAGGTATCTGTACTGATCATCTAAAAGCGGAGCCGGAGTGCAAGCACGAGAAGACTCGGGCAGGAAATCAGGTAGAGACAGGCAAGCTTTGGAGACCAGCCAGTCTTCCTTATTGGAAAAAAAAAATCTCATTTCAGCCTGAGAGAACGTGATTGTTCCTGTGGTTTGCTGTGTGACATTAACAGAGCTGGATGAGTAACCGGCTGACGTGGGAGGTAATACAAAATTAGGTTTTACCGTGAGAATAAGTGAACATGCAGTGAGAATAGTGGCCCACTACCTGGAATATCTCTGAGTGCTCACAGGACACTACTCAGAGGACCTTTCGGCTGCTTGTTCCCAAGCAAACTGCACAGGTTTGGATCCTTTACTTGCTGAAGTGTGGTGTCTTTTTCCCTAGGAAGGGAAAACTGAGAAGTTTTCCAGCTGAGAAAGTAGCAAGAAATAAGTTGAATTTAGAGGGAAAAATGGGATTATGATTCATTTCATTTTATTTTGTATTTTACATGTAAAGTGGATGATATTGTATTCTATTCTGAACTAAACCACGGAACTGACAGGAATACCTTTTGCTGGAAAATAAGCATGATGTGGAGTCCTGACGCATGCTTCAGTCTCACACAACATACACATATACATGTACACATTCATGTATATGCCTGTACACAGACATGTATATACCTATATTTTGAGCCCAATAAGTACATCTGACAGTACCTGTTAGCATTAATGGATTGTCTCTGGAGCAAAGGGACAAGATTTTAATTTTTTTGTGTGATTAGTTCTTGCAAGGTGCAACACAGCTGCAACTGACTTTTTAACATGAGGAAAATCACACTACCATACAGTTACACTCTCCCTGCTAAATTTAAACCCATGTATTTTTATGCCTGTCACAAATAGATAGGATTATTAGTGGGAATCAAATGTGTTGTTATGTCTTTAAAGACGAGCGGGTCTGTCACTGATGTTTCTGCAGAACGCAATGCCTGGTTAGCTCCCTACCAGCTCTCAGCCGCTCCACTCCCAAGGCAGAGGACTGTAATGCTAACAATCGTTTTTAGATCCCCGAGCTCAAGAAAATACTGAACAATCTCCAGTCCGATGCTGCGGGACAGTCAGGCTGAATGGATCTTAGGCAGCCCAGCCAAGGAGGAAGCACAAGCCAGGATGTATTCCCTGGCCCCAGCCTTGCAGGTCCACGTCTGGCATGGAGGCAGGAGGCAGGGTGGCAGCCAGGGCACGCGGACGCCGCTGGGGTACTGCAGACACGGCTTCCTCCCGCGGTAGTCCCCGAGTGTAACCCACGCCCCGGGTGCAGGCCTGTATTTGCTGGGCCAGGAATCACTCTCTGGTTCTCTTTTACTTCTAAATATATCGCTCCTGTGCTCCCTCTGCACTGGATTTTGAGTGGGCCTATAATCAAAACACATCAAAAACGTAGCAACAAAAACCGCTTACGGATTTAGCATCACATATCCGCTGTCACGTACTGCAGAGTCCTGGTCCTTTCAGCAGCCCACAGCTGGGTTTGCTTCTTGCAGACACCAGGGATAGGAGAAGAGATCTGGTGGGTGCCCAGGTCACTGAGACAGCATCAGGTGAGAGCTAGAGCCCTTCAATTTGATGTAGCCAGAATGCTTCCTCCTGGGTCAGCCCTCCTGAGAGTGCTCCAACCCACTGCTACCGGCTTGCTGACGTGTGGTAGATGCTAGAGCCACACTGGCAATCTTCATAAGGCAGTGCTGGCTGCCTTTACATGCTGAAAAAGGAAACAAGTAGTATATAGTACACAACCCTCCTGTACAGCAACTAATTCCAGGTATTCGTCCCTATAAAAGTGCTGGTGGAAGCCCTGCCAACACCAGTCACTTAAATAGAGGAGACCATTTGCTTCGAATTTTGAGGGGGCGTTAACATAGAAAGATCTTCGTTTCTGACCCACTTCTGCACTCGTCGTATCACAAAGTGCTCACACTTCTGACAAGTGTGAGAAGGCTCCTCATATGAGTGTTTCCTGACCTTACTTTCTGAATTAGGTTTGCTAAGTGTTGGCTGCCAGCTGGTAAATGAGAAGGGAAACCAGTCACCAGTTCCTGGGTACGCTGTTCTGGGACAGCAGCTTCGGGTGCTAAGTCTTGAGATTGGTTCCCTGCAGCTCTTGAAGATGATGGAGGGTTTTTAAAACATTCATCACACATAATTGCGTCAAGTTGTCAGAGCTATTGCCTACATGCATTGGGATGTATCGACTGTCTTTGCACACTAAGGGATGGCTGAGTTACATACACAGAGTCCTTCAAGCGAGTCGGAGGCTAATTTAGCATATTTCCAAGACGTTTGCCCATGGCTGACAGATATGACCCACAGGAGATTTCTGCCCTTCTGGAGAGGCAGCTGGAGGCCAGATTGGGATGTCCAAGGTGATTAGACTCCTATGCTCAGGCAACTAAATCCACATAACCTTTATGCCCCATATAGCCCATCCCTACACCCCAGGATTAGCTGGGTGTTGTACAGCCCCTCCACAGCTTCACCACCAACCACAAAACTCCCTGGAGCCAGCAGAAGCTGCCATTTTCGAACAGCCATGCCAGCCCTAGCGAGTCACTGGAAATCTGTGTAAATTAGTCCCAGAATTCATTACAGTCCAGTTTGTTACAAGGTTTACAGCAGAGCCAGGACTAGGAGAGCACAACGAGCACAGCTAAAAAATTATTCGAGTGATGACAGACAAGCTAAAGGAGTAGCTGCAGTTATGTAGAGGTATGCCTTTGTGGGTTAAAAATATGAATACTTTTTAATAGAAAGGTGCGCTTACTGGTCATGTTCAGC
>NW_009194840.1:700-21591 GCF_000690835.1 Fulmarus glacialis | reverse complement strand
TAAAATGAAAGATTAATTAAAACTCACATTTAGGCTATGAATGAAAGGAAAAAAAATAATAGCTTCTTTAGAGAAAAAAATTAGTGTTATCCTCAAACTTTTGGCCCCAAAACAAAAAAGTACTTACACAAATGCTTGACTTCAACCATATGCTGAAGTTTCCAGAATCAGTGAAATAAAAAATAATGGCATTGAATCAGCCACGTACTTAATTTCCCAGCTGAATCCTATTTCGATTATATTTCACCATAAAATGCGAAGGTCCTGGGGGGAGAGTTTTTAACTGCTTTTGGTATTTCTGAACAAATTTCTGGAATTAGCCATCTTGTAAAATATGGATTTGCAGAATTCCCTAAACTGAGTGGTCAGTAAAAGTCACAAACCTTCTGATATGATAAAAGCACAATTCAGCATTTTGGCAAACTCCAGGTCCAGTTTTTGGAGTAGAACCTGTATTGTTTAGCTTAGGGTTTTTTAACGGTTTGAGCTGAGAGAGTCTGTTTTCCTTCAATTAACTTAGAAAATCTGTGTAATAACCGTATGGGAAGGGTGCAAAAGACATAGTCAGTCGTATGTAAAACCTGGAAATGAACATAGATACATGTAAATAGCAAACAGATTATATCACTATTTTAATTTGCCAAATTTTAAGTTCGGCATATATGCCAGTACTCACCTTGTAACTACTAGTTAGTATTACAGTAGAAAGAATAAAATTAATTTTGAGCCTGAAGAAAATCACCTTCAGAGTGTGGCCATTTAGCCACCAAAACCCAAGAATGGTCATGGCTCATTGGCTGAATGCCATGTCATTAAAGTACGCTGAAAAACGTTTAGAGGCATTATTACACGTGAAAACACCATGCCTGAAGAAACAGTGCTGTCAAGTATGTCACCCAGCAGTTAAATGTTCAGAACCTGGAGATGTGGGCAGAAACTCCAATCTCAGAGCTCCACTATCATGTTATAGAAATGATTTATATTCCACAAGCTGCACTCTGAACATCATGTGCAAAGATAGCCTCAAGAATTCAAAGCTTAGACAAGAGTCATCGTGTGTTGATTGATGGCCCTGTGTCATTCTGGTTTATGGGTTACGACCACTGGAGACTTCAAAATGAACTAAGCCAAACATAACAGCATCCTTTGCTCAGTGAAGCAAGGATGCAGGACTCAGAAACCAAACTGTTCTGTCAAAAAATACAATACTTAGCTCAAAAAAATCTGTCAGACTTTCAACACTTTTGACAGCTTCCATATTCAATGCATGCAAAAGCGAGTCTGGTGAATGCAGACAAAGCATCCAGAATGTTTCTTTGACATTAAAAATTCCTAATGTGGTATATTATCCTTAAATAATTCATACATCTCTTTTATGTAGGTCTCTCTCTCTTGGATGTTCTATAGAAGAGACATCTTCATTAAAGCAAACAAAAATAAGCTACTCTTCTTATATTGGGTAGCATTAGAAGCTGTCCTTACATACGGTACAAAAGTATGCTAATAGTTTAATGACACTGATGAATAGCATATATTAACTGAAAAATAGCTGTCTTTTAAATATACAAATATCAAGTGTGTTCATCCTGTATTAGGACTGTCATTTATTGTGACAGGAGGAATTTTTCTCAACATGTAAAATGAAACATATTAAATTACCCAATCCTTCAAACTCAGCCATAGTTGTTATAAGGACATTGCTTTGTAAGATACTTGCTTTTAATTTGCAATCTTCTGTTCTTTAATTTCATTAGGAATCCTTATGTGTCACATCACTCTTGTTAAAAAAAAAAAATCACAAAAATTTGGATTATTAATATTTTGCTGAACTTTTCACCATTTGGAAAGCTGCAAACAGCGTAGAGTTTATGAACTCCCACCAAGTTCAACAGAAGAGTTTTAGATCAGACATAAGCAACGTAAGGAAAGACACCTATCTGAAATGACAAAAGAATAAGTGACCATAATTTTCTTAATTTTGTGCTGAAGGTACACAAAAAAAGATTTTCACTGAGATTTAATGGTCAGTAGTGACTTTCTGAGAGACTTTTTTCAAGACAATTAGAAGAGTAAAAGATGAACTTTCTTAAACAGTAAAAAATTTCTAATAACTTAGAAACCATGCTGTCATATTTTTGTCATTCATACAGTTTAGGTCAAAGCACAAACCCTGACTGGTCATTTTTTTATTCCTATAACATTCTCACTTCATATCTGTTTTGACTTTAAACTCTACTTTTCTTGTTGGGAAAAACTGACAGCAAGATCCTGTCCTTCTGTCTTCCGGGTGACATGTACAATCGCGTACCTCAGCATCCCAAGGAACAAGGCCGGAGCTACAGGAACAGAAACTATGACACAAAGTACACAGAGAACCAGAACCTCATGTGCCTCCTTTAATCTCTGGACAAGAGGATTGCCCTCTATGAGATATGCTGTTAAGTAGAGTGGGAAAAGTATCTGTTTAGTGCAGAATTTTCAGATGCTTGTAAGATTTTTTGAAGCTTTACACATTACAATAGTTTTGAATACTCCACCATCACAACCTAGCTCTTCTCCCATTACATTAATAGATACATTACCCTACATTTTTATGGAAGCAGGATTAGCCATGCACTTTAGAAATGAGGCTGTTTATGCAGGGTTTTTTTTAAACCTTCTATTCAACATTTGGTTGGACAACAAAGATTTAGACTAAAGAATTTTCTTTGTTTCTACATATACATATGTTTCTTCATATATAGGTCACTATTCCTCATATATGGACTTGTGGGTGAGATTATTTAAAATGTACAGTTCTGACCCCATTTTATTGGTAGGCATAGTAGAGTTTGGATCTAGCTTGCCTAACTTCAGGAACTTGAAAAGGCGCCTACACTAGGAGTTTAGTTGCTTTAGCTGCCCCAGTTGTCAATGAAGGGAGATAGACGTCCACCAAGGCAATTCAGCCGCATCTAAGACTGCTGATACCATGCATATGCAGTTTTACACACGCAGAGGGAGACCTGACATCTGGCAAAGCAACCAGTTGCTACTAAAATATGGAGAAGGTTCTGCCCAACATGCCTCGATCATTTAATACAAACTTCAGCTGTGTGATAATCATACTAATCCCTGATAGGTGTCTCACATCTGTAGTGCCCTGAGGTGAGAAGACAATCTGTCAGACTTGACCAATACAAATTGGCTGTTAAGAAAAGGTTTTTCTAATAATCTTTCCACTCTACAAGGGTTACACAAGAACAGAAGAAATGCACCCATAGGCTGGTGACATGTGCACTATGGAGGCCCTTCTGGCTGCCACCATATAAAGAGAGCCTTCGACACCTCAGGATTTGGTTTTGTTGCTGTTGTATCTTGAGGGGACATTTTAAGCCCAAAAGTTATGTCTTAAAGCATGAGAGCTTCTTCCCCTTTAAAGCTGCCCCAGGGAATAGCATAGTCCCCAGCCTGCCGTGTAACACTCAAACACGGGTCATTCTTTTCAGAACGGTGTTACTTCTTCAGAGAATGTGAACACTGCTATTTGTTTTTATGCCAGCACCCTGAAGGAAACAGGTTAACTGATTTGTTGGCCTATGGGAAGAAAAATACATGACAACATCAAGTCCTCTCCTCCTAGTTACATACCGGTGCAATTCTGTTGATGTGAGTGGCATAGTCCCCAAAAGAGTGCCCAAGGGAGAGGATAAACACATCCACTAAACTCTGAGTAGATTTTTATCAATAAGATGAAAAAATCTAAAAGAATATTTAAAAAGGGAGAGGACAAATTTCCCACGTAAATATTCCCACCTGCATCAGTTCCACAAACATCACAACAGGCGAGCTCAGTAGGACAGTGAGGCGCCTGGACGCCAGCTGTTGCTAACACCAGGTAACCTCGTCCTGGTACTCATCCAGCTGTTAAGTGCTCTTTTGTAATAGGGCTGGGAAGGGGTGCAGATTTCAATCTGTTTCAATCAAAGCTCCGGGAATTTTCCACCACTCAAAATGTCTTTGTGACTGAAAATGTGAACAGACTTTTCAAAATAAATACATAAAATACCTTAAAAATGTCTACCATTAAGGATCCGCCATTGTAAATTGAAGCTGGCTTCCTGTATCAGAACACACAGGCAAGTGAAACACATGGACTTCTTTACTTCTGAAAACTATCAGATTTTATGCTGTTAATGAATGTTCCTAATAAAATGTTGGTGGTAATAATTTAATTTTTACACTCACAAGAAAACCTACTAAAAATTTTTACAGCTTTGCTTTCCCTCACTGCACTGTGTTTAACTGAGTAAGGTCTTTTTACAACCATGCATAAAGACAGCCACTGCCAAGAGAGAAATTTTTATCAGCCTTATTAGTAGGAGTTTCTTATTGCTCAGGTATTTCACACATAATGTTCTTTGTGCTGCCTAATAAGAATTGTGACACATGGACCTATTGTACTGAAAAAAATGATAGCATATATGTTCGAATTTTGCTTGTTGGTAGCATCTGGATTCCTTTCTTTAAGTTATGAAACAGTCATATAAGGTTTTCCCAGAACCAAGCAGCACTAGGCTGAAGAAGTAATATTGTTGGGCTTGGAGAATTTCAGAGAGGAATTTGGCTAATGATCACAAGTTCAACACTGCGTGAAAATTTCTGAAGCTGCTTTCTGATGCTTCACATCCAGAGAGATTTTCCTGTCTCCAAACAGATGTTTGTAAAAAGGAAACTGGAGTTATAATTTGGTTGGATAAGCAAATGTCTTCTGAACTGGGAATGGCAGTCTTCATGCAACAAAGTCCCAGCGTGAACAGCAGACGTGCCACTTAAGCAAAACTCCATTTAATTGTTCCAGATGAAAGGTCAAGATGTTTTAGTGCCTAAAGTACCACAGGGTACCACTCGAGCATCCTGCTATCCCACCAGTAGAGCCAAGAATTAAATGTTCAATCTCCAGTCTTCAACTGTAATGAAGAAGTGCATATTTCTTCTCCGAAATAATTGTAGAAATAATTGTAAAATTAATTGCAAAAATAATTGCGCAAGTCTGATGGTGTTTTGCTCTGACCTAGCTTCCTAGTTTCACATAGCCTCGGGGGGAGGCTGCAGTTGCCAGTAGCCCCAGGGGATCCATATGACAGTAGTGAATCCAAAGCAGTGAAGCTATTTTGTCTCAATCGCAGCCTGTGTAAAGGGGTATAGAAGATATATAGATGTATACAGGGGTTTAAGAGCAAATGCATTTTCCTTGGCTCACAGGCTGTTTTGTTCTGCTGCTGTGGTACCAACACTCAATAAATGGTCAAATTGAGGCCTCTGAAAGAAATACCAGTTGAAAGAGGACAGATATGAAATTATGACAGTTCACCAAGTCCCCTTCAAAGAAGGTTTGCTTACATCCATAAAGAAGGCTCAATAAAGTGACCACACAAATAGCCTGTTGAATTAACTTCACTTAATGCAAGTAGAGGTGGTCACAAGAAGCTGTGTTACAAAGCAGATGTTTGGCTTGAATGGAAATACTTTCACCTCAGTTCATCAAGATAGTCGCTAAAAGAACCCCCGCTATTACTGTGGCATGAAGCTTGTATTTGGATCCATAAATGCAATACATGACAACTTATTCTGTTTAGGAGAACTAGAATCCTGGATCCAGCTTTAAGAACGAGATTCATCTGTTAATAGAAAGGAATCAACAGAGAGCCGTGGACAACTTTACATTATTTTTTGGAATGCATATTTTAAAAAGCATTTCTTTCCTACTTTAATTTGGCAGTTGCAAGGCAGGTTGACAGGAAAGGATGGAGAAAATAAATTACTCTTCCACTCAGCACTGCTCTGAGGAAAAGGACCATAAGTGTTCAGTTAGCACTTGCTCATCAAGCCATGCATGCCTGCTGCTTGGAAGCTTGGACACATACCCTTCACCCGCGATCCATAGGCTCTTCGGTTACATTTGCTCTTGGGCTGCATCTGTCTTCATCTCTGGTTGCCCATCACAGCACGAACTGGGGTCTTGGCACACCAGTCCCCCATAGCATCTAGCACAAATTCTGGGGCTTCTTTTGAGAAGAAGCAAGGACACAGCTGTGTCAGGCACCTATAACTAAGAACTCCCAAGTTCTCTAATGTAGACTTCTGCTACACCCATGTTGAAGTTTAAGCCTGCGATATGTGAACAGCTTCTATCCCGTCTATATCGAGCAATGCTGCCTGCATTAACATTGTCCACACTGAGCTTGCTAGCAAAGCGGAGTCTGCAGACAACTGTGAATCATGTGTTAACATGCTAAGTAATGTTTGTAAGTAAATTCCATCATTTCATATATAAAGGGCACCAAACTCTGTAACTGTTTATTACAAGTTTCTGTTTTCCCCCTGTGGCTCTAAACCAAATCTCATTTACAAGTGGGAACGTGTTACTCTGCATAGTGAATACCTGACCTTTTACTTCTACACAGTAATTTCCAGAAACAATGCCAAAAGCATGTAGTGCCACTGACAGGGTGACACCGCAGCATTTCATATGCATATTTTCTTGGGGAAAGTATTTGGAAAAAGCTGCAGGAGTCCAATTAAACTTTATCACCTAAGTATGCATGCCCACAAGAACAAGATTGTATATTAATATGACTGTGACCCCAACACATGCAGAGCTGGTCAGAGTTATACAAACTGTGGGCTCCAACACTTCCTCTAGCAGGAAACTCTGCTGGAGAGAGGATACTTAAAGCAAAGAAATTTCTGGAGTGTGATGGTAATGGAACGTAAGTGCTTTACTGATAGGGACTGCACTTAGGTATTGTGCTTAAATGTGTTGCTGAATTAAAGCCTTAGGACTTTTCATTCCGTGTTGACACTTAACATTTCCCTTAGTATTTTTTTTGCTATTACATAAATATATCTGTGATGATTACCTCAGCTGTATCTGGCTGCAACCCAGACATTCATTAAATAACCATCACAAGATTGGTAGCATTGTTCCTATTTTACAGATACCTGCAGGATTGTTCTTAACAACATATGGGCTGTGACAGTCAGGAGTCTATGACAGGACACATTCGTGATTAACTCTAGATGCGTCCCGCAATACCAAAGCTCTCATTGCCTAAGGTTGCTCACTGACTCATAGTCGGGTCAGTTTAATTCAGTCACCAGGAGACGAACGCAGACAACCAGCTTTAAAATGCAAGAAGCCTGAAAGTGAAACCTTGGCCTGTCCAGAGTACTCGTCTGTTTCTCCAGAGTATGCATTTTTCTAAATGGAACACAGGTTAGTATCCAAGGATTTCAATAGCTTTCAAATGTAATGTTAAATTTAAAAGATTTTAGCATCTTTTGGAGTAAAGACTGTGTTTTGCCCAGCAGAGGGAGACTAGAGTTTTAGAGAAATGTAATACAAACACTAAGCATAACAAGCAAAAAAATTCTTCAACTCAAATGTATCAGCTATAGATTTTAATACAGATTTTAATTTATAAGACATAGTATCCTACATCATATAGACAGCTAAATAGAGGCAAAATCTGATTAAAATCAGACTTAAAACCACATTATACTGCTTGATACTGATGTAGGATTTGTAGCCTTCATCCCACTTCAAGTCTGATCCTGTACAAATAACAAAAGAAAATACACTTTTTCTAACACGATTTGAAAGTCCTACTGTGATTCTTGATTAAATTTTAAATGCAAAAATATTCAAATCCAACATAAAAATTAGAACAAAAGCAGCCTTCTCTGCTTTTTAAATTGAGTATTATTCATGTCCACTAACCTAAGACAGACTTCTTGTCCAAGACACATTTCTGTCAGACGTTTTTAAAATCTGACGTAATACATTCAGTGAGTTTTTGAGTTACCCACATTCTTTCAAATGTTCATTCTCTCTATATATACAAATGATCCCTGAAACACTCACTGCAGAGAGAGTAAAAAGAGCTAATATAGAAATGATACCACTTTCAATTAGTTAATAAAACAGAATCTTTTGCCAGAGATCTCATCACAGAATTATCTTCAATAAGAAATGTTCTACTAATGATTTAAAAAGTAAAAGCTTCAGAGTAATTGGAAATATTTTATTTCTTAGATAATCCCTTTGCATTTTTTTTTCAAGCTAGAAAACCTAAAACTGATATATTTAATAGGAATGAAAGAAGAGATTTTAAAGGAGATCTCACTTCAAGAATAGCAAAAAAACAACAAAGACCCAGCTCCGGAGTCTGGAGGGCTAACAAAAGAAAACTACGTCTTTATTCATCTGCTTTCTTCTAGTTTTGACTCCACTGTAGTGCTGTGTATCTTTGCTTAACTCCCTTCAGATGTTCTAGTCAGCAACATTTGCATATCTCTGCTCATATAGTCATATTAATGTCAAGAACAGCATGGTGTGGGCACGGATCGCCATGAAGCACAGCAGCAGCATGTATTAATGGGGTCCTGAATCCACCAAATACCCAATGGTCCCCAGGACATACACTTCTGTTTTCAGTTCCCACCAAGGGCAAAGTTAGAAGAAACGGTAATAAATCTATGCCACTGAATAAAAGTATGTAAGTAAATAGTGCAAACGTGCCATTATCCCCAAAACAACTCTGGTGACACCATGCCAAAGGGAAGCTGTATCCTGACATGGGCCAGAAGAGGAGGCAGTCCAGGCCCGGCCAGCAGCCAGTGCTCTGAGCGGCCACCCCAGCAACTTGGTTACCTCGTGCAATAATATTCCCAAACCTCTCTGTCGCTGTTATAAACTGCTGTGTGCTGAAAAGAGAATTTTACCTGGAACTAAATGAGAGACTCGTAGACAATTATCACACCATGATAAATGAAAACTTGTTGGCTTACCATGTGTAGATTTAAGGATGTGAGAAGAGGACAAAAGTAAGATAAAGGTACCTCTACTCTCCCTTTGTACCTCCTTTGCTGATCAGATGCAGATTTCACAAAGCCCAGTGACTATGAAAGCCCAACTCACAATGCTATACAGCAAGGATACTTCCAAGGACAGATAAACATATTCCTGATTTGCAGTCACTTGTCTCCATGCTGTGAGCACTCAGCAGTCTCTTCCCATTATTATCTCTGTTGAATGGCCTGTAGCTTTCCATTCCAGGTAAAGATCTAAGTGTTTTCAGCCAAGCTAAAATAAAATATAAAATAGAAAATAAAATAGAAAATAAACCCAGTGTATTTTACATGAGGAAACACCTGCCAGCAGTTTGTGCTCAGGAAAAGATCAATGGAAACCTGGAGGAAGCTCTTTGCAGAGAGTGCCTCGTCTTTTTTTAGAGTGGCCCAGTAAACCATGATCCCAGCCCAGAAACCCAGTCCCTGGGCTGACCAGTTCACCTCTCACCTCCTTATTTCACAACAGGAGATATCCACCACTCATTGCCTACTTTGAAAGCAGTTTTAAAGCCGCAGGCAGTGGGTTTTGACCTCACTCCACCTTATCTGTCAGAGGGCACTGTTCACAGGCTACTCAGATTCACAGCTGCAATAAAAGAGAGGCACTCGATAAGCAGCTCTTGGGTTTTTCTTTGTTGAGACACACCAGCTGATGTGCTTTGGGGATTACTGCATTATCAGCATGGTTGTGTAACTGAAAGGGGGATGAATACCATTTCAACCCAGCAAATGAACTGCCAGGTGCAGGTGTGAGAAGGACAAACAGAATCAGCATGGGCTTAGCACAGAGAGGAAAATGCCAAATCCTCCCATGACAGAACTTGAAAGTAATGGTCACATTAAAAAAAAACCCACAAACAGAAGAAGAAATATTATACCTTAACCGTATATTCTCTGCTTGTTCTGTGTTATTTGTTAGTTCTGGTGTTGCCACCTTTCAGAAGAAAAACCTGGTGTCAGAACCAGAAAAAGATCAAGTGGTTGGCTTAAAGCCAATCAAACAGTCCTCCTGGTTTCTTGGTTTGTTTCCCGATTCTTTGGAAACTTTTCCTGAGATCATACAGGGAACACTGAACTAATTCACTGACTCCCACAGCCCCTCAACAGGGACCCACTACCTATATGCTGTGAGTTGTGTGAGGAAAGTCATCGCCTGTACGTGGACCAAAGGGTGGAAGGTGGTGATCCTGACCGGGACACCACTGTACATCGAGGACTCAGAGATCCACATCACAGTTAACCCGAGCAGGCGCAGCCTGTGCTGCGCTGCACTGATCCTTTGGCCGCAGGACAAAGTCATAGAATCATAGAATCATAGAATCGTTAAGGTTGGAAAAGACCTCTAAGATCATCAAGTCCAACCGTTAACCCAACACCACCATGCCCACTAAACCATGTCCCTAAGCGCCTCATCTACACGTCTTTTAAATACCTCCAGGGATGGTGACTCAACCCCTTCCCTGGGCAGCCTGTTCCAAGGCCTGACCACTCTTTCAGTGAAGAAGTTTTTCCTAATGTCCAGTCTAAACCTCCCCTGGTGCAACTTGAGGCCATTTCCTCTCGTCCTATCGCTTGTTACTTGGGAGAAGAGACCGACCCCCACCTCGCTACAACCTCCTTTCAGGTAGTTGTAGAGCGCGATGAGGTCTCCCCTCAGCCTCCTCTTCTCCAGACTAAACAGTCCCAGTTCCCTCAGCCACTCCTCATAAGACTTGTTCTCTAGACCCTTCACCAGCTTCATTGCCCTTCTCTGGACACGCTCCAGCACCTCAATGTCCTTCTGGTAGTGAGGGGCCCAAAACTGAACACAGTATTCGAGGTGCGGCCTCACCAGGGCCGAGGACAGGGGCATGATCACCTCCCTACGCCTGTAACAGGAGCCTGCAGGCAGCTCCTGCTTGGTGCCTGTGATCACACCTCCTGCCTGGCCGTGCCTTTGTCTAAAAGGGCAACAAGAAGGTTTCCTGGAACGTCCTTCATGAATAGAGTTGTTTTCTTGTAAGAAAACTAGATAATAGCTTGAATGACTAAAAAGGAGGAGCTTCTCTCCGTGGACAGGACCTGCTCATTGTGCCCTGGGAAAAATCCACTCGGGCTCCATCTGATGCTGCACAAACACAAGGTTCCCAGCATCTGAAGGGACGTAAGATTTACTTGCTATCTATATTCCTCCTCTTATTCTGTCTTATTAAAGCAGTTATCTTATTAAGTCATTTGTTGTCAGGCCTTTCTTACTGATATCCAGAAGAGCCCTACACCAGCTCACTCTCACCTCACTCCCCACAACATCCTCAATTCCCACCTGTGCCTTAAAATATGAGTCTTTGCAACCTAGATATCTATGCCCCTCCTATAGTCAATGGAGAGCTAATGCATACAGTTCATGGACTCTGCAGAGCAAGTCAGCTCATGTTTGGTCAACTGAATCACTCTCTAGACTCCACTGGCTATGCTGACTAGACCTCCATCTGAGGGTAGGATTACTGCAATGATGGCCACATCTTCGTTTGATTAGTATGTACGAAATGTCTTTAAAAAATTGACATAACAGAAAGCCATTTTAGATACAAACGTTGCCAGACCATCCAAAGGATGACCAAAAAGGACTTTGAGTACTGACAGTGCTTGCATGCCTTCAGCACAAGACAGAAGCAATGCCTGATAGCAATGCTCTTCAAAATAATTTTCCTTTACGAACACAATCCATCCAAACTTGCTTGAGTTCCGCTGTAGTGACCTACCTTTTGCCCAAGAACAGCTTTTCCTGATGCAACCAGCATGACTGCAACAGCTGGGAACCAGATAAAAAAGTGTCATCGGCACACTTTTAGCAGCCACTGTTACTACACTGTTTGTGGCTAGTCCGGGGCATGTCATTATCTCTCCCAGTATCTCATATAGATTTAAAGATAGATAGATAAAACTTATAAAGAAACATTACCTCACACACAGAGATCCCTAACCCTGTAATGCCAGGCTAGTTAAGAAGTGAACCTGTCTAGAAAGTGCTATAAAACATAAGTGGGTGGCCCCAGCAATGAAACAGGCCCTCAGGCATCTATTAAATGAGCATGGTGCATTACACGGTGAAAATGGAACCAACTTACTTTTAATTCATGTAGTCCCGTTGATCTTAGGTATTAACAAATAATAAACTATTTTGCAATTTAGATTAAATATTAGTAAGAAAATGAATTATTCCAAGACTGTTGACAATGACAGAGACAAGTTAAAATAATCTTGCTGGAGCTACTGACCGACATTTAATGTTGTTGCCAGTAAAGAATCATACTTTAGATGATAGATCATAGAATAGATAACAGAATGGTTTGGGTTCGAAAGGACCTTAAAGATCATCTAGTTCCAACCCCCCTACCCTTCCCTACATGAGAATTCAAAGTATTTTTCCTTCACGGGATTAAAAAGGAGTTCATAAACCAAGCCAGAAATACTGTTCAGCTGTTGGCTGCTGCTGTACCTCCTCCTTGGCTCTCCTCACACTCATAGGAGGAATAGAAACTCCACCCAAGCTTTCATTCTACGTCTGCCTGAAGATTTAAGTGGGTGCACAGTCATCAATACAGTCAAGGCTGAAGACATTCAAGCAGGAAAAATTCTCTGGCAAGTTTCTTTTTCCTTCTTTTTTTTATTTCTTGGGTCACTGCCCAGCCACCAATACAACTTCTTGCTATGCTCAACTGAATCTGTGTGAAATCAGGTGTAAGTCAACAAGATAAACAAAAGGAAATATTTTGGCAATGTTTGCTGTGGGGATTGAAATGTCTTTTGTCTTTTCTGGCTGATATTTTTAATTGAGATGATTTCTGTAGCCTCCCTTTAAGCAGAACTTTCCTCTGGCCAGATTCTGGAGCTCTGAAGGTTATGACTAAGAAGAGGCCTCCTTAAGAGAAATCCAGACATCAATAACTAGTTACTGTAAAACTGTACAATAGGCAGTAAACTTAACTAGATCGATTTAAATAATTAAAGTCTAACAACCTTTAGTTAATGATCTATCTAGTTCAGGTTATTTATCTGCAAATCTGAAACAGATTTCAATATACGGCAAAGAGCACTTAAGAGTGAAAAGCTCCAGGAATGAAACACAGAAAAGCTCTGCAAATATATTTAAGTATGAGGCCCAAAGGGTGTTAGAAGGTATTTCTGTTTGTTTTCTTTAAGAAGGGTTGGGTCCTGCATGCTGACTTCAGTGGGAGCTGTTATGCTCTGCCTTCTTTTGAATCACACCTCTGATTACTTTTTCTTGCCTTTCAAAGGCCACATACTTACAGTCAGAATTTTACATAAATATGTTGGTAAAATGTTTAAAAATGGGATTAATGTATTTTTTTCTCTTTTTGTATCTGAGTAAACAGAGTGATTTTTAGAGATGCTCAGAACCACCACCAGCAATTTACCAAGCATTTCTGAAAATTAGATCCAGCTTTAAGGAGCCTATATATGGATCCAGATAGGCCAAATCATAGCCAAAGAAATCAGAGGACGTGGAATTCAGTCAGTAAAAGAGACCTCAAGAATGGATGAGTAAATTTAGATTTTTTTTCAGAGCAATGACCATGTTAATTCCAAGCCTTTCTTTTTTCATGCAGTACTCAGTGGCCCTGGATAAAATGGAAGATTTGAGTCTGAAACAGACAGTGCTCCGAGCTGAGATAGGTGAAGTGGAAGGTATTCCCCTCACAAAAACACTATGCAGCACGTGGGACCAAGTGTGGAATTTCAAAGCCAGATCTGACGATCTGCTCATCGCAACCTATGCAAAAGCAGGTTGGTGTGGGTAGGAAACAGAATAGAAAAGTTTGGGATAGTGCTTACTGTTTGAATTGAAAATTATGTTATTCTATTGTGACTGATACTTGTTTAATCCCAAACCAGACATATTTTAAAGACATGAAGCTATGTCAGTTGTGACTAGTAACTGACTTTGGCGGAAGTAACAACCATCTATTATTATTGAAGTTCAAATGGTCAAAGTCTAACTTCCTATACTGAAGTGTTTCCTTTGATTTAGATTATATACATATCTATTAATGGCAACAATAGAAGTTTTCCACCAATAGGTAATGATTTAAGAAAGCCTAGTAAAAAGTCATCTTCACTGAGAAATAATAGAAACAGACTGAACAACTATGGATAGTATTATGTATTTGGGGAATGACTGGTGTTATGACTTAGGGCTTCTTCCCCCAAAAAGCTGGTAGGATCAATAGCCCAACTGAAGTATATCTGCACCAATGCACGTAGCACGGGCAACAAACAGGAGGAGCTGGAAGCCATTGTGCAATAGGAAAACTATGATATAGTTGCCATCATGCAAACACAGTGGGATGACTCGCACAACTGGAGTGCTGCAATGGATGGCTGTAAACTCTTCAGAAGGGATAGGCAAGGAAGGAGAGGCAGTAGGGTAGCCCTGTATGTTAGGGAGTGTTTTGATTGTCTAGAGCTTAATGATGGTAACAATATCTTTATCAATGATCTGGACAAGGGGATCGAGTGCTCCCTCAGCAAGTTTGCAGACGACACCAAATTCGGTGTGTTGATCTGTTCGAGGGTGGGAAGGCTCTGCAGAGGGACCTGGACAGGCTGGATAGATGGGCCGAGGCCAACTGTATGAGGTTCAACAAGGCCAAGTGCCGGGTCCTGCACTTGGGCCACAACAACCCCGTGCAGCGCTACAGGCTTGGGGAAGAGTGGCTGGAAAGCTGCCCAGAGGAAAAGGACCTGGGGGTGCTGGTTGGCAGCCAGATGAACATGAGCCGGCAGTGTGTTCCAGGTGGCCAAGAAGGCCAACGGCATCCTGGCCTGTATCAGAAATAGTGTGGCCAGCAGGAGGAGGGAGGTGATTGTCCTCCTGCACTTGGCACTGGTGAGGCCGCATCTCGAATCCTGTGTTCAGTTTTGGGCCCCTCACTACAAGAAGGACATTGAGGTGCTGGAGCGTGTCCAGAGAAGGGCAATGAAGCTGGTGAAGGGTCTAGAGAACAAGCCTTATGAGGAGCGGCTGAGGGAACTAGGACTGTTTAGTCTGGAGAAGAGGAGGCTGAGGGGAGACCTCATCGCGCTCTACAACTACCTGAAAGGAGGTTGTAGCGAGGTGGGGGTTGGTCTCTTCTCCCAAGTAACAAGTGATAGGACAAGAGGAAATGGCCTCAAGTTGTGCCAAGGGAGGTTTAGACTGGACATTAGGAAAAACCCTTTTTCACCAAAAGGGTTGTCAAGCATTGGAACGGGCTGCCCAGGGAAGTGGTTGAGTTGCCATCCCTGGAGGTATTTAAAAGAAAGACGTGTAGATGTGGGGCTTAGGGACATGGTTTAGTGGTGGATTTGGCAGTGTTAGCTTAACGGTTAGACCTAATGATCTTAATGGTCTTTTCCCACCTAAATGATTCTATGATTCTATGGTTCTATGGTGTGTAAACCAGTACTGATTTCTGGAAATGGGTTAATTATTTTAAGGATATAACCAAATTGACTTAATAATTTCAGCCAATAAAATAAAATACCCACCATTAATATTAGCTCTCTGACCCTTTAGACTTACTACACAGGAAAACAATGAATAACAAGCATCAATATTAATCCTGGGTGAATAAAAACCTGTACAGTTTAGGGGATTCAGAAACAGATGATGATCATTAAAAAATCATGACTTGAATTAGCAAGAGTTTTTAAGTGTTTTTTTCAGTAGGGAAAAAAAACATTATACAAAAAAAACCCAACATTATTTTTGTAAAACCTGAAAGCTTTTAATTTATTTCCTGTATACTGAAAACAAAACCACGTTATTTTATCCAGCCTGGATTAAAACCTCTCAGCCATTGAACTGAAAAGAAATAAAGTTAGGAGTCCGTTTGACATTATGTTGTATCTGCCCCAGATGCAGAATTCAAGCATCTTAAGAAGGGCTGAGTTTCCTGCCCACATTGCTTTCCAAGTTATCCCTTAGCCTATTCTCTAGCTGACCTACCACAGCACCTCGGAGGAGATGTGGTTAACCCAGTGATCACGGCTATAAGGGAAAAGAGGCACAGAGACACAATACTGTAACTCTTACAAGATGTTGCAGTAGCTCAGGCAGATGAAATGTTGTACTGACCTTCATTAAAGCATTTCAAAAACGTTGAAAATACTGCAACTTTTTTATATTTTCAAACTGTATGAAATTTTTACTCACTCAAAGTTCAGGTATTTCATTTTTTCATTCAAATTCAGGATGAAAACAAATGTTGAGATACCTGAATTTCATTCCTCTCTGCGAATAATACAATCTCCAAATAATAGTGAGTTTATGCCAGGGCTTTTTTCATTACTGGCGTGGGGGTGGAGGCTATTTCTGTTGGCAAGAAGAAGCCTGTCTAAAATGGAATCCGTAAAACTGTGCTTTGGGAATTACCTTTGTATTCCTAATTTTGCATTTTTCCTCCATTATCCTCTCTTTCCACTTTGTCCATCATCTTCTGTGCTGTTCCTTCCTCCTTTAATACAGAGTCCATCCTTTTGGCTTTCACTTCCCTAGCAGAAGAGACTGTTGGCTATCCCTGAGGGAAACCTCTAAACACTGACATTTTCAGGTACCACATGGACACAGGAGATAGTGGATATGATTCAACAAAATGGAGATGTTGAGAAGTGTAGACGTGCCACTACTTACAGACGCCATCCTTTCCTTGAGTGGTCTATCCAAGAGCCTTCAGCTACGAGTTACTCAGGTGAATATTATACAAATAGGTTTGTATTTTAGACAAAATGAAACAAAACAAGCACCCAGTGCTGATGCCACAGGTTTCCTGGGAAATGTCCCACTTGTTTTGTTATTGAACTATGCACCGTGTTGGGTATTAGGGACCAGTTCAGTTGCTTTAACATAAACATATAGTGCTACTCAAGCCGATGCAAGGCTGGCAGATGTGACTCAGGCCCTACTGAAGACCATGCTGGTTTGGAGTGGCATCTGAAAGCTGTGTGTGATACTCCACAGTACCTAAAACAGCAGCAGATACGTGTAAAATGGCAATGTGGGGGCAACTGAATCCCATTCTCTGATTAGGGGCTGTATGGAAGAGAAACCTCTGTCATGGATGTATTCCCAAAAGGTGTATAATGTTTTTAGTGGTTTTGCTACTGTTTTTGAGTAACTGCTGTTAAATTCTAGGGTCTAGTCACCCAAACAAGCTATGGGGCATTCAGGCAACCAGCAGGCCTGACTGTTTTGCAAAGACAGTTTCTTACAAGAGTCTTCCCCCAGCAAGGGCTCCCGTTCCACACAAATCTTTAAGCCAGACTCTCTTCACATTTGAAGCTAAAAAGCTTGACTAATTCTGCAGCAGAAGTGCTACCTTTTCTCTTCTAAGCTAGACTGTATTGACACTGAGACAAAAAAATGATAGAGGATGACAGAGGATGATAGACGATGATAAGAAAAAAAAATGATAGAGGTCATGATATGTGTTTACAAAGGAGAGGGGGAGGGGATAACACACTTCCACATATCATCAGATATTCCCAAGTATTCCCATATATCCAGAGCTACTCAAAATCCACTGTCCATCATTCTCCTAGTTTCTTTTTACATGCTATCCAGAAAATCTAATCAGCCAGTCTATTCTTCTTGTACCCTAGAAAGAAACAAAAATTTCTTACCTGCAAAGTGAAAGGAGATCACTAAATATTGCGAAGGAAAAACTTTGGTTGGGTAAATATAAATTAGTATTCATCATTATCCCTTGGAATGCAGGGGTTAGACAGGGGCCCAAGAAAGCAAGAAGATAGGAATCAGTGTTCCCCCTTTCGTCATTGAATACATAGGTAGAAATTTCTCTAGAAACACTGAAGGTGCTTATACAATGTTGTATATGTTACACTGCTACGTAATTGCTTTGGAGATTAACGATTGTTGCAAGATGAACTGCTGAAAAGTCACAGTCAAAATCACACATATGAGAAGAGCAAAGAAGTGCTAGTGCGATTTAAAGAACAAGTCACATATCATAATGAAACATCCCACAGGCCTGGAATTAGCCGAAGCTATGCCTTCTCCACGAACAATAAAAACTCATCTCCCTGTGCAGCTGGTGCCTCCCTCCTTCTGGGAACAAAACTGTAAGGTAAGGCTGAAGAGGTAGGACTCAATTCTACTTCACCTGCAGAGACAGTGACATAAACCAGGACTGAATACAGTTTCCAGAATCTTTATGAAAACTAAAAGTCTCCCCAGACGTTTTCCCTTCAATGTGCAAAGCTTGTGTGAAACTAAAGAAGTCATGGCTAAGTTACCTGCATTGGATTTCAGAAAATGGTAGCTTCAAAGCAAAATCTCTTATGCCTCTGTCATCAGGCTCCAAGAGAAAACTCCAGGAGATGCTCAATATCTATATAAGCATGTGTAAGTTAATTTTTCTCTCTCTCTCTTTTCTTATCAATAAAGATAATCTATGTGGCGAGAAATGCAAAAGACAACCTGGTGTCATACTACCATTTCCACAGAATGAATAAAGGAATGCCTGACCCAGGAACCTGGGAGGAGTTCATGGAGAAATTCATGACTGGAAAAGGTGATGAACTGCAATCAGTTCTATAAGAGATGTTGTTCATTTAAAAAACGCATGACATTGATTTATTTATTTCAGCTATGGTTTGAAATCCACTGCTGACTCTCTACAGAAGGATATCTACTGAAGGTGTTTCAGTAGTAATTTATCTTCATTCATAGGTTTTTATTAGTACCTAAAGGATTAATTCTATCTTTACATCTATCTTTCCCATTTTGGGGAAAAAAAAAAAAAGCTGTTCTTTATTTTATTATCATTCAGAAACATGTGTGACAATTTTCCGGCTCAATTTCTTCCCTCTGATTTTAAAAGAAACCTGCTTGGAAGCCAGCTGGGAAGGAACAGTGGTTTAATTGGTTTTACTCTAAGTTGATATACAAGAAACCAAGGTTTAATTTTGTGTGGAAATGTGTGGTGTGAATTTGAGTTAAAGGAGTCTTTTTACCTAAATTCATCTGTATGAAAATCAGGCACCTGAACAAAGCCAGTTATCTAGCTAAAGACAGGCAGCCCCAGAAGCTGATTCTTCCCTTTCTAAAAAAGGTGCTCATATCCAAGAAAGAAAACCTGCTCCAGTGGATGGCAGTCTGCAATTTTGTTCAGTAAAGCTTCCATAGGTCCTTAATATTTTTGCCACCATGTAGGTCTAGAAACACCACTGTCTGGACCAGCATGAGAATCTCATGTCTAGAGGAGACCTTGTGTCTTGTGTTTGATGAGCTTGGCTTGGGAGCCTTCTGTCCCAGTGCAGACATCTAGAACATAGCTACCTCTGTCCAAGCTAGTCATCTTGACACTTGCTGGAGAGAAACAGGCACTTCTGATAGTATAGCAAATATTTAAACCAGTTAGAATCACAGAATAATGCAAGCTGGAAGGGACCTTTGCTGTCCATCTGGTCTCCAACCCCCTGCTCAAAGCAGGGCCAATTAAGCTGATCAGATTAATCACTCTGGAAACGTCTGTTTCTCTCCATCGACCATAAAGGCAGCCTGGATTTTTCATTCAGGGGTAAGCATCTGCGTTTGTTGCCCTCTAAAGTTTACACATGAATCTTGCTCTGAGCATACGCCTGAGGGATTCATAGCACGAATGCTGTGATAAGCACAGAGCACAGCAGTTATGGCCACAGTGATTCAAAACCAGCTGGGAAATGCCCAGACAGTGGTTATGAGGGAAACATGAGTGCCACAGATACCTAAAGACAGTTTGGGCATTTGTAGCTGATGATGATGTTACTCCTTTTTCAGTGCTCTGGGGTTCCTGGTATGACCATGTAAAAGGATGGTGGAAGGCAAAAGATAAGCACCGTATTCTCTACCTCTTCTATGAAGATATGAAGGAGGTAAAAGGCTGAATGCATGTTTATAGAGCTCTGAAATCTGGAAGTCCAGTAGATACTACCTACAATCAACAGTTTTCTATGTAACGCCAGCTCTATCAGTAAATCTTCAGATAACCTGATCATCTCGCCCTGACAACAATTGCAACCTTAACACTTGTTTGATTTCTTTGCTTTTCCTAGCTCTGTATCTTATCCCATGTTATTCTCTCTGCAGAATCCAAAGCAAGAAATTCAGAAGATTCTGAAGTTCCTGGAGAAGGATGTGAATCAGGAGGTTCTTAACAAGATATTGCATAACACCTCGTTTGAGATAATGAAGGAAAATCCCATGACAAACTACACTAACGAGTTTCAGGGAATAATGGATCATTCCATTTCCCCATTCATGAGAAAAGGTACTGAGGTTTGTTACTGGCATCAATTCTGTCTTCCTGGTTATCATTCTGTTTTGAAATAAGCCTTGAAGTACAAGTATCTAGTGAGTCATGGCTAATGGGCTTCAGGAAATACTGGTAAGCTAATATTCTTTCTTTTTTTGCTTTGCTGTTTCTTAGGGGTTGTTGGGGACTGGAAGAATTATTTCACTGTGGCACAGAATAAGAAATTTGATGAAGATTATAAGAAGAAAATGGCCGATACCTCTCTTGTGTTTCGCACGGAATTGTGATTATTAGCAATGGGAATTATTCTCTATGATCTTCAGCCTTTTCCATTTTATATATTTTGCTTTTCCTTCACAAAATGCTTGTTCCCTAAGATTTCAATCTCTCTCTTTCACGCACCACTGATTTTTCATTATTGTGAGAGTGCCCAAATTATATGGAAGCTTAGGCTGGTCTCCCTGACGAAAATAATCCCACTGGATACTTCTCATTCATCCCTCCCACAGTAACTTTCAGCATTAACAAAAACATTTCAGACATGCTTTGAGTTTTTGTCTTTGTAAAACTGCAGTTGATACGTTGGCATTTTCAAACCAACTTCTAAAATAAATTAGGAACCAATAGGAAAAAAGGTGGTGTGGTGGTTTAGCCCGGCAGGCAGCCAAACCCCACACAGCCGCTCACTTAACACCACAC
>NW_009194840.1:0-286 GCF_000690835.1 Fulmarus glacialis | reverse complement strand
CCGCACCCTTAAACCAGTTAAAAGGAAGAAAATTAACTCTATCCCAGACGAAACCAGGACAGTATCCACCCGTTCCCTATTCTATACCGTCTACGTCATGCCCAGGTCTCACATTTTCCAATACATTCCAATTAATCACTACCACTTTTCCTGTCTTTTGATATGTATACCCACAGGTATCATTCCCTTAGTCTATGGGCCATCCCTTTAAAATGTCCATTGAGTTTATTTAGTCCATGACTTTGGGCTCCATCTGTCGTAACAGTCTTTCAGGGCAGGAGAGATG
>NW_009194839.1:0-10506 GCF_000690835.1 Fulmarus glacialis | reverse complement strand
TCTCTGCAGAGCCTTCCTACCATCAAGCATGTATTGCTTCCCATCAGCAGAAAGTTATAAAAAAAATCAAGGTTGTGGAAAAGGCAAAATCAGGGATAACGGACTTCTGCATTTTCTTTGAAAAACTTAAAAGTGAGGAAGAATATTCTCACAGTGGCTTTCCTCTCTGCACTGCCCACAGAAGTGCAGTGTGGCAGCTGGAGAAGAAAGGAGGATTTTTCTTCTATGTCCTGTTATTAGAAGGGTGACCCTAAGAAGATGCACAAAAGGAGCATTTAGCAGGAGAAAGATGAGAAATCGTCAAGCAACCTGTGTCAAGCGACCTGTAGTTACTACTAGACATTTACTAGCAATTATGGACTGCAGATTTTGGCAGAAGTTTGACAGTCTGAGAAGAGATGTGGAGTCAGCAAAACACAGGCATGAAAGAAGGAGCAGATTCAATCCCAAGCATCTCTTCTGAGCACCTCTGTACCAGGTGGGAAAGGAGGGCAACACCAGTAGGGGTGCTGACAGTACCTCAGAAATTTCTCATGCCTGGAGCATCTCAGGTATGGGGAAGCACACACAGTCCCTAAGAGGCTGCTGTGCACAACCATTGGAGCTCAACATACCTTCATCTGATCAGGCACAGAAGAAAGCTGTGCATCCCCTGTGCCTGCTGGCTAGCGTCAAGAGCACTTGCACCAGATGAGTCATCTCAGGGTACCCAGCCCGCTGAGCTGGAAGACAGAGACGGGGAGCAGAATGAAAAACTCATAATCCAAGCGGAAATGGTTAGCAAACCTGCTACACCACTTAGACACACACAAGTCTATGGGATCCACCCAAGGGTAGTGAGGGAGCTGGCGGAAGTGCTCACCAAGCCACTTTCAATCATTTATGAGCAGTTCTGGCTAGAGGGGAGTTCCCAGTCGACTGGAGGTTAGCAAATGTGACGCCCATCTACAAGAAGGGCCAGAAGTAGGATCTAGGGAACTACACGCCTGTCAGTCTGACCTCGGTGCCGGGGAAGGTTATAGAGCAGATCATCTTGAGTGCCATCACGTGCCATGTGTGAGATAACCAGGTGATCTGGCCCAGTCAGCATGGGTTTATGGAAGGCAGGTCCTGCTTGACCAACCTGGTCTCCTTCTATGACTAGATGATCCACTTAGTGCATGAGGGAAAGGCTGTGGATGTTGTCTGTCCAGACTTTAGTAAAGCCTTTGACACCATTTCCCACAGCATTCTCCTGGAAAAACTGGCTGATCATGGCTTGGACAGGCATACTCTTTGCTGGGTAAAAAAGTGGCTGGATGGCCGAGCCCAGAGAGTTGTGGTGAACGGAGTTAAATCCAGTTGGTGGCTGATCACAAGTGGCGTTGCCCAGGGCTCAGTATTAAGGCCAGTTCTGTTTAATATCCTTATCAATGACCTGGATGAGGGGATCGAGTGCACCCTCAGTAAGTTTGCAGATGACACCAAGTTGGGCAGAAGTGTTGATCTGCTCAAGAGTAGAAAGGCACTACAGAGGGACCTGGACAGGCTGGATCGATGGGCTGAGGCCAGTTGTATGAGGTTTAACAAGGCCAGGTGCCAGGTCCTGCATTTGGGTCACAACAACCCCATGCAATGCTACAGGCTTGGGGAAGAGTGGATGGAAAGCTGCCCAGAGGAAAAGGACCTGGGGGTGCTGGTTGACAGCCGGCTGAACATGAGCCGGCAGTGTGCCCAGGTGGCCAAGAAGGCCAACGCCATCCTGTGGCCAGCAGGAGTAGGGAGGTGATCGTGCCCCTGTACTCGGCCCTGGTGAGGCCGCACCTCGAATTCTGTGTTCAGTTTTGGGCCCCTCATTACAAGAAGGACATTGAGGTGCTGGAGCGTGTCCAGAGAAGGGCAACGAAGCTGGTGAAGGGTCTGGAGCACAAGTCTTATGAGGAGCAGCTGAGGGAACTGGGACTGTTTAGTCTGGAGAAGAGGAGGCTGAGGGGAGACCTTATTGCTCTCTATAACTACCTGGAAGGAGGTTGTAGTGAGGTGTCAGTCTCTTTTTCCAAATAACAAGTGATAAGACAAGAGGAAATGACCCCAAGTTGCACCTTTCTTCACTGAAAGGGTTATCAAGCACTGGAACAGGCTGCCCAGGAAAGTGGTTGAGTCACCCTCCCTGGAGGTATTTAAAAGACGTGTAGATGTGGCGCTTCAGGACATGGTTTAGTGGTGGACTTGGCAGTGTTAGGTTTACGGTTGGAGTCGATCATCTTAAGGCTCTTTTCCAACCTAAATAATTCTATGATTCAGGCAAAACTTAAAATGCTCCATTTACCATCTCTAATGGGACTGTTACAACGTACAGCTTCCAACACTCTTTGGAGAGACTTTTTACCTAAATTCAGAATGCTATGTTGTCCATCACTGATACAAGGTGGGACAAACATTTCCAAAGAAAAATAAGTCTTACATTAAGCTTCTAAATACATATAATTAATTTCATTTTCAGCAGTACACACTCTCTGATGGTTCCCATTCATCAGATAGCACAAGGAACCATAAAAGTCATTACATGTGAAAAACTTGCAAGTTACCTTCTCATCCATCTGAGGTGTGCCTGCATGTGTGTGCGCATGTATGCATTTAAGGCATCTACATGAATTATAGAGAGTTCACAACAGCAACTGTTATTGTTTTAGGGACAATGCTAAGCACGGTTTCAGTCAACTGTCACTTACCTGTTTTACTTCCAAGCAGTTAAACAACATTGAGTTTTTTCTGCAACAAAACTGATACTGTAATGTAAGGTCTTAGATGAACACTGACACTATGAAAGCTGACAGAAAAGACCAACAAGCTGAGGAGCTAGCATTCAAATTATTGATTAGTAGATACTGAAACACTCTTTATATAGCTTAGTCAGTTTAAATGGAGGTAATTTAGGCACGAATTTCACTGTCCAGTAATGACAGTATTTTTTCCAGCCATTCAGTCACATGTACTTCTCTTACAAGCTATACAAATTGTTACCTGAATCATTTCCAGCACCACTGGAAAACAGTAGATTTGATGCAAGACTTGTACTCTTCATTCACCATTTCTATACCAAAAACTACACCTATAACAGCAAATAAATTTTCTCAATCTGCCTATTAGCTAGGAATTCAGCTTCTATCAACTCCCCAACTTCCTCAACTTCCCCAACTGTTCTGTCCCTTGCACAGTTCATCAAAAAGATAAATGAACTGATTAGTCACAGCATGGGATGTAAAATAATTTCACAAAATTTTTGCTTATCTTTAGTCATACAGGTTTCTCCTTGGCTGGACTTAAAGTAGCTAACACCATGTGGACAGACATAAAAAACAGTAAAAATATGTGAAGACCTTCACCTTGCCCAAACTGTGCTAAAGTACAGTAAAAGGAAGACGTAGGATGAAATCTCGCAAAGATGAACAGCAGTCATCTGCTTCTGCGTCACTCTTCCCTCAGATCTACTATTTACAGACGTTTGTCTCAAGGGGCAGGAGAGCAACTTCTTACCTGTTTTTCACTGAATGAAAAATATTCTGCGTTGAAGGCAATCTCCACAGCATTCTGCAGCACAGAATGGCAATAATACAGTGAAGAGCAGCTGCACTGTGATTATAAAATTTTAATTCTGTAAAGAGTTTATGTCTACTGAACAACCTGTAATAAATCTGATGTTGAACAAACTGAAGTTTTTCCAATGCTAGAACCTTTCTGTACTCAGAAGATAAATGGAAAAAAGTCTTCAAACCTCCCAAAATGAAGAGAGTGAGAAGAGGCAGAAGGAATTATGGAACACACAGATAAAATGACCAATAGCACATTACGGGCACTGGTTGAGACTCACTTAACGGGTTAACTTGAACTCATGGGTGAAATAGCTCTAATTAAGGTGGTAAGTAACCTCTTGTACATCACTTACTTAGTCTTTTTAGACTGGAAAGAAACAAATGTGACAATAATTTTTAAAAATGGTTATGAGAGACATCTGGAGAACTGGAGGACTGTATGCTTGCTCTATATTGCTGAAGTCATTTAAAGCTCTAAGAGTAGGATCTGTGGATATATGGATACGTATGATAGCCTGGGGAAGAATCAATGTGGCTTCCATAAAGGGAAGCCATGTCACAAAACCACAGAACTTCTTTGAAAGATTTGGCAAGGTTTGAATAAGGGAGATTTGATTGATTACTCTACTTGGATTTCCAAAAGTTATTTGCAAGGTCCCCAACCAAAGGATCTTGAGGAAGCCACAGAAGGCAGAAATGAATTAGTAGTTGGTTAAGAAATACAAAACAGGGAAGGAATAAGTTCTCAGTTTTCACAGTACACAGAGGTCATCAATAAGTCTGACCAGAGCTAGCATCTGCTACTCAACGAGCCAGTACAGGAGCTGAGATGAGAAATGAGGTGACACTAGTTGGTTGGGTTTTTTTTATAATCACAGTTCTTCATAATAGTAAGTTTCTGCCCACTGAAGAGCTGCAAGAGGACTCTACTGAGATTCAGTGACAGGGTATTAAATGTCAGATGAAATTCCATGTAAATAAATATAAAATTATTAATATTGAACACAATCCTAATTTCATATATTTAACAGGCTAAGTGGCCTATTATCTCAAGCAAAGAAATCTTGAAATCTAAGCAAAAGTTCCACAAATCATCAATTCCATGCCCACTTGTAGTTAAAAAAAAAAAAGCAACCCAAAAACTAACAACTGTTAAGAAGTATTAAGCATTATTCCCTGTATAAATTCACTGTGTGAATATCTCCTTCTGTAGAGATATCCAAAACTCTACTGGACATGGTCCTGGGAAACCTTCTCCAGCTGACCCTGCTTAAGCAGGGAGGTTGGAGTAGATGATCTTAAGAGGTCCCTGCCAACTTCATCTATTCTGTGATTCAGTGTTACATCTTGAGCACTGCATGCAATCTACGTTATTATTCTGATATGAGGGACAGAACTGGAGCTTCAGATTTGGCTTCAGATTTCTGAAGCTTGAGGGACTGCTCTGGGCAAGTATCCTTAGATGCTTGCCCTGTTCTTACACTCCTTTCTAGGTATTTGCTTCTCACTACAGATGGAGACAGGGTATTGGCCTAAACAGATCTTTGATCTGACCCAGCACAGCACACTTTACACTATAAAGACTCAAATAACTTAAGATGACCAGTTCATTTTAAATTTATATTGCCAACATATAGGCATACATTAGTCAGTATAGAGAAAACAGGATTTTCAGATGTGTTTGGGGTTTTTTTTTGAGATTTTGAAATGGCTGAAAGTTCTGAAAACAAACAGTGTTTCCAAACAAGATGGCTCCACAAGCGGAATGGAAAACGTATCCATGCTATCATTAGAGTTGATTCTTACTGAAAGGCAAATTTAAGTTTCCTTTAAACATGATAACGCACATATCCAGTGCACTACATGCTCATCTCTGAGAGCAACAGCTCCAGTTTAGATACATTTTCCACTAGCCAGGCATTAAGGATGTAGAAGACCACAACATCAGCCCCAAAGAGATTTTGATTTCAATTTGAGATAAGAATGTGGCTAGGAGAATTTGGCTGATCCCTTGGTGATGTCAACAGATCAATATTGAACTTACTGCTGTCAACAAGCAGACATGGAAAATCAATGCAGTTATTTGAAGATAAGCAGGAAGAACTCTCCTGACTCATCAAGACAGCTCCTGGTAACATGGGAGGCATTGGCAATACAGGAGAGGACTGTAATATCAAGAAAGGAAAAACTGTACTTACTACCTGGGGAGCAGGAGCAAAAGAAAAGGGATAAAATTTATCTGTATTAACTACAAGGTTATGCATTACAGACAAATAACAAGAACTTTGCTATAAAATACAAGTCTCATCAATTGCAAACAGAGAAGAAAAATGGAAGACATACAGTTTGGGCAACAAACAACTGGACAGCTACAAACTAGCAAGATAGCAGCTGTGAGAAAGGCAAATGTGATTCCATCCCATTATTGTGATTCCAATAAAATAATGTTTATTGTTCCTATTTAAAAAGTTTGAGAATTTTATACCTGGAGTCAGCAGATAAACACAGCTTCTGCAACCTCCATATGTTCCAGTAGGGAAATAGATCATATGAAAGCTGCACCACTTTTGGTGTAACGTGTAAAACAGCCCAAGGAGGAACCAAAGGTAGAAGGTGAAAACAGTTAAAAGAGGGACCTGCATCAAAACTCTCATAAGGCACCATGGTACAAGAGATAAATGTAATTTGTTCTTGCAATCTGGTTATTTGAGTCAAGAATGTCTTTAATTAACACAAAATGTAAAATGTGAAAGTGTTTGTAAATTGTAATTCAAAATTGTTGAAAAATTCCATGCTGTGAAACTGTCCCTTATCCACATCATGCCAATACTTCAGTTACTCATCCTATCTCAAAACAATGCCAAAAAACCTCAAAAATGCCAAAATACTGAAATTTATCATGGGATGGAAATTACAGAGTTTCTCAAATCTGCCAATTCACTATTGTAAAGATATGAATATGTGGATAAAACAAACTTTAACAGGCATGACTCTCAAGAATGAAATATGGTCTTCCAATGGCCACATGCCATTGTGGATGATTAACACATCTGCTAATCATTATTATTCTGTTTTGACTGTGACTAGGGAAGAACACAGTAAAACGGTCTTACTAGGTTTTCAATACAGTTAAAACACATGGTTCATAAGAAGCACCATGGCAAATTATTTAAACTATTTTTTGATACATAAATGTTGCAAGAACAATAAAAATAGACTAGTATAGATCAAACCAGCTGAAATCACTTTACAGTAACATGGGCTATTGTCTTTTAACTAGACAAGCTGAAGATTCAAATGGTCAAAAAGATACTGCTCTGCTGAGGAGGAGAAGGCGGAGGAGGAGATGACCAAGGTTGTTTTGTCATTTGAAATGAATGATTCTCTGGAAATAGAAGAGTATGCTCTTTATGCCACTGCCAATCAAATCAACCCTGTGAGCAAGTTTTTGTAGTAATGAATAAAACTGCCTTTTCACTCAGTTTTATTCCTGTTCCACCTACTTTTGAACACCTATAATACGAATTATACATAGAGACAGGATTTGAATTTAAATTAAAAAAATAATTTATCTGCATATTTATTATGGAGGTTTTACGGAGATGGAGATGGATTTCATCTCTACGAGAGTCAGAGCAGAAAACATGCCAGTGAATTTTAGGCTATCTCTTTCATTGCATATTTTCCATTACACATTGACCCAATCTGGCAATTGATTACTGATCTTACTTAGCATTCATCGATTATTAATTTTAACTACCAGTCCAAATTCTGTTCTTGTTTGCAGTTAAGATATTCTTGAATTAAATTGCCGTGAAGGGAGAATCAGATGCAATAAATTTACTCACCTTCCTCTCCCCTGCAGCAAGCAAAATGAATTTATTATTGCCTTTTTACTGTCAGAAGTGTTGCTCCAACATTACCAGTTACTTGCTGTTCTAACATTATTTTGTTAAGACTAGACCTGGCTTCCTCTTTCAACTCAAGTTAATCCCCTGCCAGTTAGCTAACAGACTGGTGTATAGTGAACAGTGCACGCCACAAGCATTTGCAGCTTCCATCAGGCTGCAAAGAACCCCAGAAAAAAAAAAAGGGGGGGGGATGGACACCCACCTTTATTATGTTTCTTCATCTGATCCCTTGAAACCTAAAGTTACTAAACAAAATCATTAGTCGTTTCCTAAATGATCATCAGTATCTACACCATAAAGTGTTGCTTCCCATTACAAAAGCAAGTTTGCAGCCCTTCCCTTTTTAATTTTGCTAAGCTAATCCGCCAGAAAATCATGAGGGTTTGAAGAGAACGTAGAGAGATGGATCACTCGCTGCCCCTACAGCACAAGGTGGGACAGGGTGGGGGGCTAGGCATCCGATGAAGCTAGCAGGTAAAAACATTTATGCATGTGTATCTTACAGGTCTCTGAACTTAGATTGTGATAATGATGTCAGAGTTCTCAACATGTTTTGTGTTCAGTTTTAGCAAATCATTATTGCACAATATAGAAAGCTGACAAGCAAATGTTCTCCATTGGGAAAACAAACATCTGTAAAGCGCTGTATACCAGATCAGAATTGTGGTTCATTAATCTAGAAAACATGTCAATAGGCTAAAAAAAAAAAAAAGAAAAAATCAGTACTCATCCATGGCAGACTTTCTCTTGAGGCCTTATAAGCCTTACCAAGACATCCATTTTCTCTGCAAAAGTATAAACCTATGTAATACCACAACATTAAAAAAAAAAAAATCAATGCGTGCCAAAAGAATTGAAATAATTTCTGGCCCAAAGCATGTTCTTAAAACACTCTCATTGGTCCACAATGTTAGACCGGTGCAGGACACCTGAAAAATTAGAAACAGCAAACACTATCTTGCATATAGAGAGAATCTGAAAGAGGTACCTTCTCAAGTTTGAATAAAATTCAAACAACTAATCTCCAAAGAATATAGGCAGCTAGAAGGTCTCATTATCAACTGAAAGTTGCACAATTTATGGTCAGTCTTCCACAGAAGGGTTATGAAAGTCCACTCCTTTCAACATAGTATTAATTTTTCTTTACAGCTAAACACAAAATAAAATCACATAGTACATTCTTTGGTACTGGCAGTGTGCCTCCGTTAACAAGGATTATTTAAAGAAAAATCAATATGAATATTTTTTCAGAAGTACTTTAAGATAATACCAGACTTCTTATTCCATGGATATTCATTAAGATCTCGCACACTTTTTTATTTCTATTCATTCATGACTGCAAAATTGTTCATTGAAAGTAATTTATTTAGATTAAATTGGAATTCCTGCATTTCATTTCTGAGCTAATCCCAACTTCTTTACATAAATTTGTTATCTACTAATGTCAGCGTTTGAGTTTTTTAATAAATGAACAAATGTCAACAAGCAATTCACAATTTATGGTGACTGATCTGATTGACTGACCCCCCTCAGTCACATGATGCTATGCTGCCTCATTGGAAAACATAAAATCAAGACATTTGTAAACTTTTGTATTTATGCAGTATTCAGTTCTGCTAAAGTCTATGGAGCAATCAGGGTCATCTTTATAAATAAAACCACAATCAACTGAGTATTTTAAGATGCAGTATCAGTTCCCAAAGGCAGTGAACCTGGCAGACATATATGTGCTTTAAAGATCAAAAGATTGAAAATAAGTAAAAATATTGGTGTGTTTATAATGATCTGAATTGAGCAGAAATTACGAATACTTGCAAGAAGGAAATATTATTGGGGGGGGGTCGGGGGGGGACGACCCTGTTTTAGAATGATGCGTCTTCCTTAAACCCAAGCAACTGCTTTTTTTCACAATGCCTGGAGAGAGGCCAGAGAAGAGATGCATCACATGTTTCTAGTGAGGAGGGTTTGGGGAAGAGGACCGTGGAGATGACATCAGTTCTGAGGTAAAGTTGCAGTTCTGGCATCTCATCTGTGGCATATGGATGCTCACAGCGAGGTATGCTTTGGAGCACAGACTATACATTTGTTGAAGGGCTTAAATTTTAATGTTGTTGTTTTTGAGGCTGTACATTATAAATCTTGGACTTGGTTTTACCACTGCTTTATGACCCCCAAAAAACCATGATAATAGATAGTAAACTGTCAAAGGGAAGCATGTTTCATAAGTTTCTTTTCCGCAAAAGGGTCCCCATTTTCTTTATCTTTTATTTTACATTTTATGGTTCTTGAGTTCTAGCACGGATAACTGCATATGTGAAAGAAGGACAACTTATAAGCTACAGCATTATGTTGTTCAGCTGATTATTCCACTTGTGTCAGAATTAGCGTACAGTTCTGACCATGTAATTTGGTGGTTCACACCAAGTAATTTCTCTCCTGTTATCTCCTGCAGATGAAATTCAAAGAGACAAAAGCTTTGGTTGCTACAGATTGAATGGTCCCTTTCCAAGTCATATTGTTGTAGGGTCTCCTAACTTAGAATTACTTTACAAAGAAAGCAGCAACAGTTCAGCAATCTACTCACAAGGCAACAGATAGAAATATTAATGGTCCCCAACAGTCAGTGTGTTTTAACTGATAGTAACCTATGACACTATTTTTGCACTCATTCTATAACCAAAAGATACATTTGCAATGTGTATTGGCATAGTATTATATCACCACTACTACATCTTTCTGTTTTAAACATTATATAGTCTAAGAAACTGAGCACATATAATGTATATGTTGATCAAAAACCACACACTTGAAAATGGTCTTGGATAGCTCATTCTCAATGATCTTTCCCATTGCATCACGCTTACAGATCTTAAAAAACCCACAGCTAACCAGGTGTTGTGGTTTAACCCCAGCCAGCAACTAAGCACCACGCAGCCGCTTGCTCACTCCCCCCCTGTGGGATGGGGGAGAGAATTGGAAGAGTAGAAGTAAGAAAACTTGTGAGTTGAGATAAGAACAGTTTA
>NW_009194838.1:1266-2400 GCF_000690835.1 Fulmarus glacialis | reverse complement strand
CTAAGGGAATGATACCTGTGTGTACATATGTGTATGTATATATATATAAAGAAAGATAGTGGTGATTAATTGAAATGTGTCGAAAAGAGTGAGACCTAAGCACTATGTAAATGGTATAGAATAAGGGGTGGATACTGTCCTGGTTTCGGCTGGGATAGGGTTAAATTTCTTCCTAGTGCTGTGTTTTGGATTTAGTATGAGAATGTTGATAACACACTGATGTTTTCGGTTGTTGCTAAGTACCCTCCTAGTCCAAGGACAGCTCCCATGCCCTACTAACTGACCTAGGTACACAAGATGGGAGGGAACATAATTAGGACAGCCAGCCCAGCTGGCCAATGGGTTATTCCATACCATGTGATGTCATGCTCAGTATATGAATGGTAGGCGTGATCCAGGAAGTACCGATCGCTACTTGGTTATCGGTCAGCGCGGTGGTGGGCAATTGCATTGTGCATCACTCATTTTGTGTATTCTATCATTATCATTATTATTTTAACTTTTTTGTTCTATTAAACTGTTTTTATGTCAACCCACAAGTTTTTCTCACTCTTACCCTTCCGATTCTCTCCCTGTCCCACTGTGGGGGTGGGGGGAGTGGTGAGTGAGCGGCTGCGTGGTATTTAGCTGCCTGCCAGGTTAAACCACGAGATGCTGCTGGGCACTAGGAGTGCTGGCTGGTGGGCATGTCCATGTGCTGGGCAGGTCTGGGTGAGGTGTGCTGGGCACTGGGTGTGGTGGACGGTGGGGGTGCTGGGTGCAGGATGCAGGGCATGTCCGGATGTTTGGAAATTGCAGTGCTGTGTGCTTGGCACTGGGGGTGTGTCCTGGTTCCGGCTGGGACAGAGTTAACTTTCTTCCCAGTAGCCTGGGGGGGTGTGCTGCGGTTGGGGTTTGGTATAAGAGGAGTGTTGATGGCCCATGGATGCTTTGGTTGTTTGCTGGGTGGTGCCTGCATCACGGTCTTCTTGTTTTTCTTTTCGGCCTCCCATGCCCTGCCAAGTGCAGGGGAAGCTGTGGCTGGAGATGATAGCCAGCTGGCCAAAGGGGTATTCTATACCATGTGACATCAAGCTCAGTATAAAAACCAGGTGTGGGGGGGGGCTCGCCCCCCCCCGCCGTGAACCGCGGCCG
>NW_009194838.1:612-996 GCF_000690835.1 Fulmarus glacialis | reverse complement strand
GGTGCGCATGTGCGGGTGCTGGGTGCTGGGGCGTGTCAAGGTGCTGGGCATGTCCGGATGCTGTGTGGTTGGCACTTGGGGTTGTGGGTGTTGGGCAGTGAGGGTGCTGGGTGCTGGGTATGTCCAGGTGCTGGATGTACTGGGTTGTGCGCATGTCCGGAAGTTAATGCTGGGCCCTGGGGATGCTGGGTGCTGCGCAGCGGGGTATCTTGGTGCTGGGCGGAGGGTATGATGGGTACAGTGCGCTGGTGTTCTGAGTGCTGGCTCCTGGGGATGCTGGGTGCTGTGCGTGTCTGAGTGTGGGATGCTGGTGCTGGGCAGTGGGGGTGGTGGGCGGTGGGGGTGCTGGGTGCAGGGCATGTCCGGATGTTTGGCAATTTCGGC
>NW_009194838.1:0-353 GCF_000690835.1 Fulmarus glacialis | reverse complement strand
AATAGAGTGACAGTGAGGGGGAGGGGGGGGTGTCTCGTCCCCCCTTTCGTGACACGCGATCGGCGGTCGGTGATCAGTTGCATTGTGTATTGCCTGCTTTGTACATTCTGCTATTGTTGTTCTCATTGTTACTGTTCTACTTCAAAGTTTTATTTCAATTATTAAACTGTTTTTATCTCAACCCGGGAGTTTGCCTACTTGTGCCGTCACGATTCTCTCCCCCATCCCACGGGGTGGGGGCAGTGAGTGAGCAGCTGCATGGGGTTTATTTGCTGGCTGGGCTTAAACCACCACACTGTCCATGCCGGGAGGTGCTGGGTAATGTGCATAACCGGGTGCAGGGTATGTCTTGC
>NW_009194837.1:0-47238 GCF_000690835.1 Fulmarus glacialis | reverse complement strand
GCCCCAGAACTGAGCCCTGGGGAACACCAGTGTACAGGGCATGTTGTCAACGTGGAGGTTAACCTTGTAGAGGAGAACTGTGTCTTGAGAGAAGTAAATCCCCACCCTCAAGGCTTTTCCCTAAAGTTAGTCACTGAGCTGCAAACACATAGGAGCATAGTTGAAGCAGGTTTTTGGTACTCCAAGGGCTAGGAGCCCCGAGCTTGATGTTATCTAGGATGACTATTGTGTTCTCAGCATCTCTGTAAACTCACCAAGCCCAGATGTACCACAGCTGAGAACTTGAACTCCTTTTGGCTTTGGACTTTTCCCCCAAATGGCCTGAAAGGTGCACAGCAGTTAGACCTTCCTCTGCTAATGTCTGCTAATATTAGCTAGGAAAATATGGGACTGCAACTGGTTGAGGATGGTTTTGTTATTCTCTGTATGACTTCTTTCCCCACTTCCCTTGCTGTGCTGCCATAAGGCTTGATGAAAGGGTAGAAAATGCAACTGGGCTCTGCCTGCCACAGGATTCATTTATTTTCATAAAAGAGTCGAATTTCCGTCGTTACATTTTCATCTACAAGCCATCGATATTTCAGGGCAATGGCAAAGCCCAGAGTGGGGGAGGAGAGCTCCCTCAGTCTCAAGGCTCTTTTCACAGTTAAAAGTTCACTGCAGAAAATTTGATGCTTAATAAATTGGAGCCTTCTCTGCTTTAAATCATTTTTACAGCAATTGCGGAAGAAAATATAATTATTACAAACTGGTCATTTGTTACTGAGAAATCTCATTAAATTGACTTCATGCTGGAAGGTTTGGTGGAGGATGGGAGGGTAGAAGAGGCAAAGACCTGACAAAGCAGTGGAAGAGAAGTCTCTTAATTACAGATTGATTATTTCTTGTGATTGAATGTAGAACATAATCAGCTCATCCTTTCTAGTGGGGCAGATGGGAGCTACACGGACCTTTTTGTCTTCCTTGACCTGCTAGCATGGCATGCTAATGGCCTGAGGCTGCAGAGAATAGCTGGTACCACTGGAGAAGCACATTTAGATGAAGTCATGGATCAGGGCTGCTTTTCTCCCCTGGGAGTCAGTCTGGGCCAGCAATTTAATGCCATGTTGTCTCATCATCATATCTTTATTTCACACTGAACTAATCCCATAGCTCTTGTACACCACGACCAGGCTACTTTGCAGCTGAACAGGGGAGATGCTTGGATAGCCATATCCAAGCTAGCTTTGAATCAGCTGGCTCAGATACTGCCTGCAGTATCCAGGCTTGCCTGAGAAGTTGGGAAAGCAATGGTCTCATTTGCCTGTGCCAAGGTCCTTGTAACAGGGAACTTCTTAAATCTCACCTACTCTGTAAGCTCAGCCACGCTCGCAGCAATATGTGTGTACGTACATGCATATGCTGATTAAACAAATATACAAATGGCAATACTCTGAAATGGGGGTTTGATTTAAGGTGGAGCCTCTCCACAGGAAAGCCACTGCCATGTAAATTAAGGCTTCACTATCATTTCTGAGAAAGATATCTGCAACCACAATGTGCAAAAATCACAGAGGGAAATGATTACTGCTAAGGGGGATGTGATTTTTTTTTTAATGTTCTTTCAAAGGAGAAGAATATTGTGTTTTGACATCAAAATGGAGCAATTGTTTTTGTAAAATGATTTTTCTCTAGTTTTAGACCTTTTTAGTGATTTTTCATCTTGGATCCTTAAAGAAAAAAAATTGCTGAAATATGACAAACTGATAGACCATAATGATCTAATCGTGTGCGGTGTATTTCTGAGAACAAGAAGAGCAAGAATCTATGCTAGGATTTTAAGAAAATGATTCCTGGACATGTAGATTGTCTTTTATCAGCATTAAGAACAATACCTAGCACTTATCCAGTGTATTTTCCTCCATGAAGATAGTAAAACTTTTTGCAATCCTAGTTGAAGAAGGTTATTCAAATATTGGAATATTTATTTAATGGTAAAATCAAATATTAGGGAAATAAACTTTTTTGTCCAATTACCAACACATGCTTAGGATTTTGGGCAACAAAGCCCCGATAAAAAATTAATAGTGGCTGAAGCACTCAGCCAGCCCCAAGGGAACCATTATCTTTCATTCATGAGTTAACAATACCTTTTGCTTAACTATGAACAGCAAGAAAAAATAATGATTTTAGAAAAAAAAAATCAAAAGTAATTGTAGTGACAAAAATAAATAAAAGTTTAGTAGTTCTGAATTTTTTACAGATACTTCTATTGACTGAAACTGTTCCATTAACACACCCTGATTTTGCAAATATTTCCTGCTGTTTTAAAACTGTTCCTCTTCTGTTTCTGGCTACATCTCAAGAAAACTGAGATGTCACCCAGCTTTGGGATTGAACTTTTTGCCCCGTTTTACATCTGAAGCAACTGAAATAGAGAAGTGATTTGCCCAACATCATACAAAAAGGAGCATATGAAATTAGGAAAAAAAAAAAAACAAAAAACAAAAAACACCAAACTCCTCCAAACAACCAAAACTAGAATTTCTGGATTCTGGTCAAAACCAAAAAGGATTGTATATTTCAAGGATTTGCCTAGGGACACATGTGATGTTGCTGGAAGTTGTTTAAGAAATGCTTCTGGCTGTTTAAAATGTTCTTGCAGTTAGTCAAGAGATGATGATGAGCAGTGAGGTTTGGATGAGCTGATCTTTTGTGGTGGTGGGCTATGTTGTGCTGTTAAAAGCAGAGATGTGGAATTTATCACACTTATTTAGAAAGTGAAATAGGCCTTTCAGGCATGTGAAAATATGCCATTTTCTGAGTCTTTGTGAACCTGAGATTACAAGCTTATCTAACACTGTTACAGGGCTTTTCTGTGAATAATGGCTTTTTCATTTGTGGTGTTGAGATGGGGAGATCCTACAGCTGACGGAGGAAATGGGTCACTTGTTTGCTTACGTATCCATCAGAGAACTAGCAATGGGAGAGTGGTAAATTTGATGCACATAACTGCACAGATGTAGCTGTGTCCTTTCAGCAACGTTACTCTGTACTACTCCATTCCTGGAGGCAGGGGAAAGCTGCTTCCCAAAGCAGTTAGGGCTGCAGTGAGCCGGGTCTTTCTCTGCACTGCCAAATCTTGGAAATCTCCTCTTGCCAAAATTAACAGCTTCCAGTCTTTGCCCAGCCTCCTGCCAAGTGGATAGCTTGCAGGATACTGCCTGATTTCATGCAGGACTGAGCACAGGGCTATCTGTTGAATGAGAGGGGGGTCTGAATTACTTCCAATCAACAGAATGTGGGCTGGGTAAGCAGCTCCTAAATGTTAAAACTATTTTGGTGATCAGTTCAGGCTATGAAACCCAGATAGGCACTTGGGGGGAATCTTGGAGGCTCTTCATACCTGGAAGAATAAGGAAACACGAAGGCTACATCCTCACTTCACTGAATGACAAAAAAAAAAAAAGCTTTAGCCTTGTAATTACGAAATGAGCAAACCAAGAAAGAACAAAAATCTTTCTTGGAAGACAAAGTCTGGAGAGTTCCAGCCTTCCCAATAGTTCACACACAACTGGACGCAAAAGGTCTTCTAGATGGCAGAGTGCGTACAGACTAAAAAGAAATATAAAAGGTGTACCAAAAAAGAAATATAAAAGGTCCCATGTGCCCCCAATAAAATTGGTACACACTTTGTGTTTTGTGTACCAGCACCAATGCTACAGCCATGGTAGCAGGGGTGTGTGTGTCAAAGCAGTCACGTTTGGGTGCTCTGATCCGCGTACTGCTCTGTCTGTTGTCTGATGTTCAAGTTTCATCTCAGCTGTGACAATCCTATCTAATCATTAATAATACAATAATGAAATAGCGACTGGAGAGACACTTGGATAATCATCTGAGCAAAGGCTCATTAGTGCTGCAGAACAATCACTGCTGTGTAATAACAGATCCCAGGAAATTTCAATTAAAGCTGGAACTCTGTTGCAATTTCATTTTATTTCCAGCCAGACAGCGGATGGTGTAATTGCAATCAGCCAACGCAATACAACCTCCTCTAACTCAAACCTTCCCATGGGGTGGGAGGTGGGCTGCCTGTCTTGATTCTGTTTTTTCCTGCATTTCATTTCACTTCTACCTTTAACAGGGCAAACAGAAGTGGATATTGTTCCCTGCAACTTCTACTGTCATGCTGATCTGACTAAATTGGGATGTTGCACTTAAGGAAAGCTCTTCCAATACTCTGATGCTCGATAGAGGCACTACCTGTGGAAGAGTGGACAGATATCTGTCATTGCATGGGGCTAGAGTCAGGTAGCAGAGGCAGATAGAAGATTTTTAGTGAAAGCCAGGTTTGCTGCACGCTGAAGTCCAGAATTTGGCCCCAAATGTATTTTAGCATTTTGTGCTTGGGGAGGGAATAGGTTTTGCACTCTGTCCCTTGATTCTTTCCATCATGCTGAATCACAGAGTGCAGAAGGCAGTGGTTGCCTGTGTTTGCTCCATCAGAGAGCTGCTCTTTCATTTGTCCTTATATTGTTCCGACAGCACTTGCATTCTGCAGGGTGGGATGTCAGCCTGCCTGGCTGCCCTGCAGTCCACCTAGATTTTTGTATTTTGTCCTTGAATAGAATAGCTTTGCATCCTCACTGATAAAAAGCAGAGGTCCTAAAACCTTTTGTCCATTCAGACCTGTGGTATTTTGCATGGATATTAGCTGGCAAAACTCCAACATGAGTAATTGCATCTTGCCATCTAATTAAAATTTTGTCTGTGCTTTCAAATGGATGTTGTATCCTCCTTCATTTCCTGGTCTAACTCCTTTTATCTTGTCCTTGTGTGCCGTTTTAACCAGCTGCCATGCTCCACCCTGGAAAATAGATTATGTGAGCCAGGCATATATGTATGTTTATATACTGCCTAAAGAGTGGATTTAGTGGTGAGGAACACACTGTCCAAAGGCAGCAGCTAGAGAGAAGTTCATGAAGGCTGAATGCAAAGAACTGTGATGAATGCTATGAAAGCACAGGTTTCTCTCTCTTGCAGTGACAGCCCATGACTCGTGGCAGCTATGTCTCCCTCCAGGAGTGGTCAGTGCTGTCACCTCTACAGCAGTCCCTCTGCCCTCAGGTCTCCATGCCACAGGGGTGCTGTTTTTAAAGGTCTCTTGTCTTCACAGAGCAACTGCCAGCACTGCATACTGGCTGCCACTATGTCGCTCAGTGCTCTGGAAGAAAAGGAACATGAAGGCAGCCACATGAGAAACATTGACTGTTCAACCCAGGGACTGAGACCGTGATTCACAGTTGAATTGGTAGCTGGAGTAGATTCACAGCAAACTTGGGGAGGAGGGGAAATCTCAGAAGTCATAAATATCTAGTTTTACTTGCAGAGCTGATCATTTTATGCAAACAAAATGTGCTCTCTTGCTAGAGGTCTACTTAGCAGTCACCTGTGGAGGCAGCTACTGTGAACGTTTGGAAAGTGGCTTTTGTTTTAACGGTTTAGCAAAACCATTTTTTTTAAACTTGCATTTTTCCTGTAACCAGAAAGATCTCTTGGTGGCACAGAACAACAGGTCAATGTGCATGCAGCAGACAGCAATATTTAACTTTGATCTTCTACACTTTGGCTTTTATCTGGAGATGCATAAAATTAAGTCTCTTGGCATCGTTGCTCCCTGCTCTCCATAATCCGTAGAATAATTGTTTGTCTTCTGTTCTTTTCTTCAGTACTTTCTAGTGTCCCTTTTTGAGATGAGCAAGGGGCTAGAGGGACTCACAGCCTGACCCAACCCAATCATTTTCATGTTGTTATGGAACTGGAGGGGTCAGCTAAAGCACACTGAGGAAAGGCATTTGCTCAGGGTTACCCTGCACATCCATGTGAGAGGTGGAGCTGAATCCCAGATCTCCTGGCCCTCAAAAGGCTGAGAGACAGCCACAGGGAGCACTCAAAACTGGTGTTTGCAAGGACTTGAAGACTGTTATAGAGGAATGTTTCCATAAAGGTGAGCAGCATGTTCACTGAATTCTTGCTTTGTGCTCAAGGGGAAAATATTTTTTTTTGTTCTCCTTCCCCAACCTCAATCCTTGCCAAGGTCCCTTGGGGAAAATTCCTTCCCAACCACAACTATCTCCATCAGCTGCACCCTCATGACCTGGAGGGAAATTCCATCCCAACTTCAGATTTCTGCATGATTCATTTCTGAGGCACTGGACTCTTCCCAGCTGTTTCCACCCACATCTCTTACAACCTGTAGCTTTGCACCTTAATACTCACAAATGTTGGTCTCAACTGGTTGCAGACCTTTCAGTGGATGCAGAACCCACTGATGCCTCGTTTCCATCAGCTCTGCCAAGGTGTTGAGAGACTCTGGCTCGCTCCCACCTATTGCTGTTCGAAAAACTGTAGAGGTGTGAGGCAACAAGAGGAGACAGGAATGCGTGACAATTGAGAAGGAAACATACTTCAGGGAAAGGAGGCATACAGTCTGCGCTGCATAGAAGAAAGAGCATTTCAGAAAGCATGCTGGCAACAAGAAAAGGAGTTTCTGGCACAGCAGATTCATCGAGGCAGTGAGCGGGTGCCAGGGACGTGTTGGGGAGTGAGATGCATTGGCTGAGGAGAACCCGGACTCGGCCCCAGATCACCTTGGCATAGCTGGTGATGCAGGACTGCTTTCCCCACTCTTTATGCTCTATCCCTCCACTTCCCGTGCCAGGTGAAGCGGTGTACGTTCAACCTGGCTGCTGAATCGTATCTACCTCTGACAGGTTTCTCCTCTTATGTTTTGGCAGTGCTTATAATGCCTGTCATGTCAATAAAGTATTTTCCTAATTTGAATTTTTATGAGCGTTTGTGCAGGTTTATCTATGTGTAAGAGCATCTGCATGTGAGATGTATTTATTTCAAGAGGGATGTGTGAGTGTTTACTAATAGCCAGGAGTTATGAACAAGTTGGTACACCCATGCCCCCGTACTAATCTTGTTCTGTTGATCCTCCTATTGACTTGTACAGCATCCAGCACACTGGTGTGACAATGTTTCTTGTTCTGATTTTTCAAATGTGACAGCAGTTTTTTTTAAGGTCCACAGGTTGCTTAGCACCTCTGAAAATCAAGCCTTAAACAAATGCTCCAATGACCATAAAAGCAAGACTGTTGCACAACTTCCTTGCAATGAGATTCTCCTGGCAGTGTACCTGTGGGCATACACTGAGGATGCTGCTGGAGCGTCTAGGGCCCTGGATGTCCAAACTTCCCTAAAAGCTTGATGACTGAGCTAGGAAGCAGCGGCTGATTAAGTAGCACTGAGATTAGGGGAGGTTGAGCACTGGATCAGCCTCTTTAGATTTGGTGAATGGGAGCCACACAGAAATTTGTCACATTCACTCCTAGATCCACACTGCAGGCATATCTTGTCTGGGACAGGCATTTAGATTGAGCTTAGTCTGTTGTCACCTTGTTGTGGCAAAGGCTAGCTGTTTGCTCCCTGCAGTTTCCTGAATGCTGAAGGCTTTGCGTTGGTGTGGCCTGGCTGTGGCTTCATCCCCATCTATGTCAGCCTTTTGTCTTCCTTTCCGATATTTGTCTTGTACTCAGTTGTTTCTCTAATCAACTGCAGTTTTTCCCTGTTTCTCTTTGATCTTGCTGTGGTCTGCTAAGACCGTCAATAAGTTTAATGCAGAAAATGTGCTTTTTTGGCTTTGAGATTTTTTCCTTCCTTTTTTTGAAACTTTTTTTTGCGGGGTGGGGGAGAGAACTAAAGGAGGAAAGGCAAATTATCATAATTTTACCTGGCTTGCCACTTCCTTATCAAGATCTTGAGAATAAGGATGAGAAGGTGTTTCTTGATCTGCCTCTTCAACTCCCTATATTTCTGTCTGCAGATGACTGATCCTTGGTCTCAGCTTCATTGCAGGCTAATGGCATATCCAGAATGGGGCTCCGTTTTGCTCAGAACCCAGCAATGAACCTGAAAGCATGTATGCTGCATGGAAATATGTCAAATCCAGATTTGCTTCTAGAACACATGAATGCACTGAGTTAATGGAATTTACACCAGGGATAGATCTGTCTCAGCCATATGTCCCAGAGCTAACTTGCTTCCCTCCCACCTTTTGAGACTGCTAATGAAGCGATATCCCCTGCAGAGAAAGCAGTATGTTAAAATAGGATTGTCACATCCCAAGGGAATGGGCGTTAGCAGCAGAACAGAAGGAGAGAGAAAGATAATGGAAATCAATGTGCGTCAGGACTTGATCTATGCTATTAAAATCAATGGGAGTTTTTCAGGGCCATGAAATTTGAAGTCCAGAACACATTCAATCAAGTTTTCAAAGTATCCAAGTTCAAGAGTTTTTCCTGTGTTGCATTTTGTAGCCCCTAAATTTTCTCTGACATATTCTAATTTATTTTGATTAACTACTGCAGAAGCTGGGATAGCTCAGGAATCTCCCTCCCATTGGTTACCAGAGCATCCCAGCTGCCTGAATCCAATGAGCCTGCTGGGGAGAGGAGGAGGGGCAGATATGTCTTTAGACCTGACTGCGGGCTGGGGACTAGAGTGAGGAGTAATGAAGGGTAAGGAAGTTGACTGCTGCTTAAACACAGGCGCCATGCTTGTTACCTCCTAGATCATCCTGTTCCAATTATTATAATTAGTGATTTGATGTGGGTCTGTTGACATAATGTTCCTCAAGGGAGAGTAGTGAGGAGATTTGCCTAAGCCATGAAGGTAGTAAGTGGTGTGCTGCAAACGCAAAGTTTTCTACATCAAGTAGGGCAGGGCAAAGGTAAAGACATGACTGATAGTTGATAGCCTGGTATGCCTGGACATTGCAGCTGGTTACAGCTGGAAAAAATGCAGCATCTCACCAGCTTGCAAGCTAAATCTGTATTAAAATCTTAATGAAGATGAGGGTGAAGGAGATGCTTGTATCCTTACCCAGAGGTATCACCACTGAAATCATTGCTGATGTGCGATGCAGTTTCTGTGATTTTAGAGTTAACGGGAGCATTGCTATGGCTACAATGAACATTGTGACTCTTGGCTCCTGATGTAATTCAATCAAAAAGGAACCAACAAGGAGGTGGGGAAAAAAGACATAAATCCTTAAATTCCATATAAAAATAGATAAAAGCAACTAGCTTAAAGGATTTTATTGAGCCTTATTTAAGAACTTTTTTTTTTTAAAGAGGAAGAAAAGGAATTTAGCACACAAACTCTTTTACCTTTCTCATCAAAGGGTCATAAATTTTAGTTCAGGTCCAGATCAGAGCCAGATTCAAAAGGTCACCAACAGGGGAGAAATAATCCGAACAGGAGAGGTGGGAAGGAAGGCCAGCTATACAGTGTCCCTAGCATCCTCTAATCACATTTCCCTCTGCTTGCCAGATATCGGACAGAAGCGACATTTGAAATAATACATCCATTAAGATGCCTTCAGTGCCTGTCAGATTTGCTGTAAGAGGATTGTGCTTATTACACAGTGGTAAGGTTTTTATATTCATAAAATTCCTTTGGAGCAAGCAAATTAAAAAGAGGTCAGAAGAAAACATGCCTCTTTCATGCCCTGGAATGGGGCTGGGCAAGCAATTAAAATTCTGCCCTGTGCTAGCCTTCAGCAAAGGACACAGGCAGGAACAGGTTCGTCTCTACCTCTTTTAAGTGCTGTTTCTACCTAGTTTGGGCATATCTAGGGGGGAGAGTGGCAAAAATCTGAAATTGTAAGAAAAGAATACGACAGTGTCAGGGATATGTGAGGCTGCAGTGTTTGGGGTACTGAGGGCTAGCTGTGCCCCTTAGGGTTGGCAGCCATTCAAGGTAGTGGTACTAATTTGGCCAGGAGAGTAAGAGGTATGGTACCTAATGCGAGGAAGGAACATTCCTGGAATGATCTAGGGAATTGTTTCCTTGCTTTTTTTTTTTTTTTTTTTCAGCTTAGCTCTGATATCTGCTTGCCAAGGCTACTGGGTCTGGACAGGAGCTCTGCCCAGCTCCAGCCATCAGCCTGGTGGACGAGCAGGACTATGTTCCTGTTCCTTGCTGTAGATCATGGACCAGTGAGAGCAGTAGCTTTGTTTAAGACAATGGAGAGACAAGAGCTGCTTTCTGGGAGGACAGCTGGAGCATCTGATGGCTATAGCCTGTCTCTTTCCTTGTTCTGAAAAGCTTGTTTCAGTGCCATCTTCTGATCCTTCCCTCACTGATCCTTTCTTCATCCCCACATCTTCGTTGACTACCTTGATTCTTGTTTTTAGTTTCAGATGCTCAGTCTTTGTCTTGACTTCAGATGTTTTCTCTAACTTCAAGGCTTGCCTACCTGCACCCCTGTCCTGTACAACTGCATCTCTCTGATGATAAATAAGAAGAGTTGTCCATATCACAGGTTAGGCAGATGTTCTCCCTGACATTCTGAGATCCTTCAAAGAAAGATTCTAAAAGTGCTCTATATTTTTATTGTTATGAGCATACTCGGGCAAATCAAAACCCTGAGCATGCACTGAAAAGATGAAAAGCTCGGAGGATGAAATGCATTATAAAAAGGGGCTAAGCATTTCTACTACAGATCAGTGAAGATGCCTTTTCTGTCTGAGTAATTCACTGGGAATCCCTGCCTCAGGGTTACACCTCTGCCACTTTGGACAGAGACAGAAACCACTTCTCCCTTTCTCTTGCTTTTATTATTTCAGTCTCAATCTGTCAACAGACGAGCGTTAGCAGCATACATGGGCAGGAGTTTTATTTAACATAATGCCTTTTCCTCATCATCACCATTTTTCATTTAATCTTTCAAAGTCATAATTATCTAATATTAATGTTCTCATCATTATAACGTTCACAGAAAGACAGCAGGTTTTTGTCCACAGAGACAAGGATCTCTGAAATTAATATAATACTTGTTCAGGATTGATTTCAGCCTTATAGTTGCCCTCAGCCAGAGGGACCAATCTGTTTAAAAATATCAGATACTAATTACCCAAAGAACCATTATTCAGCTGTAGGACTGAATGAAGTTGTCCTTCATACATCATACACACCTACATACCATTTCAGGCTTCATTGTTTTTATGTGTCTTAAAAACATTAAGAGATATTTTATATCCATTCAAGAAGGGAAAGAAGACAGCGACTGTCTCTGGGAACTGAGATACACAGAAATGGCATCCATTTTTCTTGCAGTGAGGTATTTGGGAAAATGGGCACCAATCTTCTTCCCACCTTCCCACCTAAGAGAAGGTGGTGGCCAGATTTGGAGATGGGTGACAATATATTAAAGAAAAAAGGCTATGGCCTGCAAAGCTTTGGTTATGCAGGATGAAGTTGTCTTTCTGGTGTAGATGGTTCATAACTACACAGCCTTGGTTGTGGGTCTTAGTTTTAACTGCCCTGTATTCCAAGAGCTGTGGAGAAAGCTGGCTGCTGGATCTGATATTATGAGATGGCATAAGGAAATAAGCTGGTATAGGGAGGGGGAAGCAGAATGTGATGGTTTTTTACCCTTTACTTTGTCCTGATACAAGTTGAAAGTCCTTCCTAGAAAAAATGACAGAAAAAGTTGACTCCTGGCTAAATTTGTCTCCAAATAGATGTTTCGTATCTCCCTAAATTGCTCGCGTTTCTCCATATGGTGTTCAGCCCACGCACTTTCTATGCTAACTGGGTGTGACGCATTGCTGGGAAATGTGAAACACGACAGTGGCAGGTATACGATATGGGTCCATGAAGACCCAGTTTCATTGGTTTGCAGCAGAACGTAATGCTGTTGTTGCTGTGGAATAGCTAGCTTGGCTACAGTGAACCTGTTTGATAGGAATATAGACCTGCATTAATGGAGATATGACAAATCCTCTCTTTTTTGGGTTTGATTCATCAGAAGCCAAACACTTTCTATAAAATTTCATTGGATACTCCATAAAAATATAGGTAATAAACGTCACCTCTTTTACATGAAATAGTGAATTATTTACTGGAAACTATGACTTGAAAGCTGGGTCTATTTAAAACCTCATTACATACTTAGCTCATCAGTCCTAAGCATTTCAGAGTTTTCCTTTGAAAAGAGTAGCATTAGAAAAGAGCCAGATTTGTGCCAAATGTTAGAATAGGGCCTGTGTACAGCTGTGGTCATGGACTGATGTGAGCTAAAGCAATACAGGAACCTTGGCAGCTCCATGACTTACAAATTCTGTGCTAGAATTTGCAGGAAACTGAATTTTAACCTCTGTGTCTAGAAATGGAGGTAGGGGCAGTGCTTTGGAGGGGTTTTTTTTTTTCCCTTTGGTTTTCTGTTACTTCTATGAGAAATGTCTTTTTTTTTTTTTAAATGGCTTTGTTGAAATTGTTCTGCAAGCGAGTGTGCACACACATGAGATTAGGTGTGCTCACAGCCATTTTTAGAACATGTAAAAATATGGTTTTAAAGAAAATTTGGCTATAAAAATTAATTTCTGTTGTGAAAGTTTTTGTGTGCGTTACTGGTGTTTGACTCCCCAAAAATGTAAGAAACTACTTTCTCTTATTTTTCATCTCTGTTCTTTTCTTTGTGTTGACGAAAAAGTATTTTACTCCAGGAGAATGTTTTTCATGGGAAAAAAAGTATCGACTTCCATGTTCCTTCTTGTACATAATCTCTTTTCTCTCTCACCCTCAAGGTCACGTGGTAGCTGGCATTCACCAAAGTCAGTGGAGTTATGTAGAATTAAAGCAAAAGGGAGTGAAGTCAGAAGTTTTGCATGGAGAGGTGTGTCTTGTGGATGCTCAGATACTCTGTTTTAGGACTGGGTTGTGCAAGTGCTCAGAAACATGCATCACTAGTTGTCCCATGAACTGCAGTAGCACTGTTCATCATGCTGCCTTGGCTCATTTGCCAGCACAGACAGACCTGTGATTTTTGTAGGCTGCTGGAAGGCTCCACATTCAGAATTTATTCGCTCCTGACAACCTTTGCTGTATTCCCTTCCAAATGCTGCTGGCAGGATCCCGTACTGATCATGTGATGTAGCCAAATATCCATTTTCTTGCCATTCCCCAGCACAGCAGGGTCAATAATTAAAGTCCTTTATTCTTATCCCTGACATAGCCCAATAGTGGAAGTAATTGGAGGCTCCCACAGGCCACATGGAAGTCTGAAATGGCTGCTGGTTCCATTAATTTTCTTTATGTGTCAGCAAGACAGGTGCAGAATGAGCCTAATTAAGCTCAGAGGTTCAGAAAAAGGAAGGAAGGGGCTGATTTTCTACCAAAAGGAATTCACTGCCAGCAGTATCTATCTGATAGGTTTGGAGGGGAGAGAGGAAAAGAGAGAGGTGAGAAATGCTGGACAATTGGAAATTGCTTGCTAAGGACAGGAGGGAAAGAAGTTGAAACCAGCAAAGTAAGTTCCTCATGCCTGAAATTCCCACCTGGGTGACAGGGCTGCTTTTGAGTTTGCAGCCAATTTTACTGTGGATAGGGTGGGAAAGCAGCAGACACCTCCTGTGGCCCCAATGGACTGAAATGAGCCATAGGAGATTGGAAAGGTCACAGCTGCTGTTTTCCTTGGTGTTGGGCAGGGTTGCAGGTTCAGTTCCCTGGCTGTCTGAAATGGGGATGATGATCTTCATGTCCAGCTACTTTAAAACCCAAAGTGAAATGATGGGACTTTGCATTTTGTCATGCACAGCTCATCACATCCCAGGTCTTCAAAGCGTTCTGCAGACCCAATCAGTTTTTGGAGATCCCCTTTTCTCTCCTCCCGTTGCAGGAAGGAAGGGGAAGATCACTGGCTATCCCAAAGTTTCATCAAAAAGGTCCCTTTCCAGGACTGATTTTTGTGGCATTGGCGTGAGAGGGCTTAGGACAAAAAGGGAGCTAAACTGAGAGGAAAATCCGGGAGCCCAGACTTTCCCTTTGCTTGGGCTACTGACAGATGAAGATTTGTCTTGCTCTTGGGATCTATGCATCTCTAAACCAGGACTTTAAATGCCCCAGCCTGATATTTAGAGACATTTTTGTACCTTAGTATATAATCTTAAGTGTAATATGACCATCGAAGATGATGCTCTTTCATCTGAGATGATCTTTTTAAGGGCATTTTTCTGTCTCCCTTTTATTCCTCCCCACCGCCTGTCTGCAGTTCTTACTCATTTTCAGGGCTCCTCGTGAAAGTATAATGTCGTGTCTTGCTCAGACTCCACGTTGAAAGTAGCCAGGTTGTACAGGTTGTTTGTTGCCCTCCCTGCCTCCCTCCTCCTTTCAAAGCTTCATCACTTTGGTGGATAGAAACCTTCTCATTCTCAACCTAAATATATTCATGGAAACCTTATATCTACTTATTCTCACTTACATATAGCTATGCCTGTTTTAAATTATTTTGCCTTTTCATTGTAGTTACCACCTGTGTGTGGTTTGGGATTTTTTTTTTAAATATATACATATATATAGAAATATATACATACCCCCTGCTTCCTTGTTTGGTCTTTTTAGGCTGAATGCAATGCTTTTTTTTCTTGGATTGAATGGGCTGTGTACTGAGTCTGCATGCAACGAAGTGGGCAGGATTTGGAGTAGGGGAAAGGGAACGGGAAAAAATATGTTCTCAGGTGAGAAATCTTATTGTGGAGGCAAGTCCTCTGCTGTCCTATTGCTAGCTACTCCATGGACCAGGCAGCAACAATACAGTTTTGTGGGTAAATTCAAAGAGCTGAGATAAGGCCAGGTTCCAAGGAGAAGCAAGAATGAGGCTTTCTCATAACACTGTGTAGAAACCCAGCCACACTAAGACTGAGCCAGACCTTGCCTTACTGCTTCCTTTCTCATACTACTTCATACTTCATACTCTCTTCATACTTCTCCTGGTGTGGAAGAAATAGGATGAAGGCCAAGTTAGGGCAAGCTAGAAATGAGCTTTAGGAACGTTGGGGCTCCTATAAAAGCTGGCCAGCTCCATCTTAAAAGGACAATAGCTGGATGAAGCTGTTCTGGGAATAACTCCACTGTCTTAACCAAGAATTCCCTTCAGGGCAGGGCCGGGTGTCAGTTTAAAGCCCTAGCTGTTCACGTTCACTTACAAGCTTAAGGAAGAAGACAGCTAGTTTTAAGTACATTATTAACTGCCAGTTTTTAAGAAGGACAAAGCAGGCTCAGCCTGTATTGTCCTGGAGAAGACACCCTCTCCCTCTGCCATTACATAGGTGGCAAAACACCAATCTTGCAGCTCAGGCAGAGGTGCTCCTAGGGCGTTGCTCCCCCCACAACAGGGTCTCCCAGGTTGTTGGTCTTCTGTCCTGCAGTAGACTCTTCTTTGTCCACAGTAACAGAATTGACTCTCTACCCAGCAGTCCTCATATGACCAGGTCTCTGTATGAACCGAACTTTTCAAAAAGATGTGTTGCAATGCAAAGAGGTGGTGCTTTTTGATCGGTCAAAGAGGAGTAACATCGTCAGAGTAAGAGATTTGTTGCAGGTCCATGAGCTGTTCAGCAGTGTGGATGTGCTGGAAGAGCTCTCCCAGATCCCGGTTCCTGTGGGAGCCGCTGCTCCCATCTCTCTGTTAGTTCAGAGCTCGTGTGCGTGTTGCAGTAACAGCCCTGAAAGAACAGCAGCAGCATCTCTCTGAACAGTCTGGCCACCACAGGAGAGAACTATAGGATGCTTTCATATGAGTCCTTAATTAATGAGCCCATACAGAGAAGTAGCAAGTTAAAGTGCCCTCCCTAGCATTTTGTCTGAGTCTGTCAAGTCCCATGAAACTCTCTTGAAATCAGTCATTCAATGTGAATTCTCTCTCTTTTGTTGGAGAGTTTTTCAAGACATAGTTGATCCAAATCCTTAGTTAGCACTGTGATCCTCATGGTCTCTGGGCTGTCATCAAAGCAGAATATTATTCTAATCTTAAGGAGCAACAGAATATAATTTGAAATTCTGGTGTTGTACAAAAGTCCCTAAAGCTGCAGCTAGCCTTCCCTGTTGGAGTATGCAGCCATGCATCCTCAGTCCCTCATCATCCAAACCGCTGTTCTGTTAGAGCCATTTCAGTTTTCTCTGGCCCACGCTGCAGTTTATTTGCCATGGAGACCAGACCATGGAATGGAGGGACCATACCTCGCTGCCGTCCCACGGAGGTGGGTGGTACACGCTTGGACTGCACACTACGATCAGGAGCTATAAAACACCCTGGGAGCCCTCGTCTAGAAGGGCAGTCAAATCCTACAGTCACGGCCTGGGAGTCTGGAAAGCTGGGGAAGGCAGTTTGATCTGTCTGTCCTCTTTTTATACTCTTCTCCAGATATCTGCCAGTGACCTCCACTAGAGACCAGGAGTGGGATAGATGGATGTTTGTCTTTTCCAAAAAAGCTGCTCTTAATGCTATTTGTTGGTGACGTTAGCACAACTAGTCAACTGTAATCTCTGGACAGATAAAAACCTTGCTCAAGCAGCTGTCTGGGAAAAAGCAACAGTTGAGGTGTTGCTAAATGCTTTTATTTCCTTCCCCTTAGTTGTTTGAAGATTCTTGTCAACTGCAAGAATGAGGAAGGGGAAAAAGTTTAATTTGCACTAAAATAATGTTCAGTATCTGGGTCTCAGTATATCTTACCAGCGCAGATGTTCCTCTGTTGTTCTCCCTCTCCTGAATGACTTTCAGAATTAAGTTGGGAATTGGGTGATTCACAGCATTTAGAGCCTATTTTGTGAGGAAACGAGCAGGACTTTTCCAGGGCTGCGTGGGTTGAATTCACACCTTTGTCTTTGCCGCTGTTTCTTTACGTAGTGCAGTGTACCAGCCACTGCCAAATGTCCCTCTTTTCAGCAGTGCTTTTTTGCTGTGCCTGGCTTGCAGCCTTCAAGTGGCTGCTGTCAATCATCCCAATCCCTCACTGAGCCTAAGAATCCCCACTCACAGGCGTGCATGCACACACATGCCCTCAACGGATGCTTTGCTTGATGAGTGCCAAAGTTTTGCTTTACTTTTGCAATATTTAGCTCCATTATTTTGTTTTGTTGCTCTCCAAATCTCACTGTGTGCAGCGTGAGCTGTAGAATAGAGACAGAGGGGGAGGAAACATCTTACCTGCACGGGAGAGCAGTGGCAAAGGCTTTGGTGTGAATGCAGGTCAGCTGGTTTGCTCCCTAAACTACCTTTCCATACCCCAACTTTAGCAAGCATGCTTAATTCAACAGAGCCTTCTCTCACTTATTTAATGAGTGGAGAAGCTAAAACATACAGACTGGCATTTCTCAGATGCTCTTGTTTCTATCAGTACTCAGCCCAAATCTGTTGGTCAATCTCCCTGGGGTTTTGGCATGATCCCAAAGTGCTAATGCTGAAGCCACATCTTCACAGAAACCTCCCCTCCCAATAGATCTGTGAGACTACTTCTTCCCTTTGCTAGAAATGACTGTGTACGCTTCTTGTCTCTGCATGGGTTAAAGCAGTAGAGGGACGTACAGTACCAAACATATCTGCTCTTATCACCTTCAGCCCTACCTTTTAATTTGGATGTTCAGGGTAAGGGTAACAGAGGTTTTCCCTTCTAAGTTCTTGGTATGGCTAAGCCACTTAGGAATGTTTGCTGGCAGTGTGATGCCTTCCAGACAGACGGCATGTTCAGAGGCGCCAGATGAACTTTTGGTGGCCACAGATGGGATCAGAGACAAGAAATGTCATCAGGCACAGACCTTTACCTTCTCCCCCCAAGGTGCTAAACTGAAAGTCCTGTTGTTCAAACCTGAGAGGTAGCAGCAGGCCAGCCCTGGTCTCTGCTGAGGCAGTCTATTCTGAGCAAAGGGGGGACTGGTTCTGCTGAGCTGACTTTAGCTTTGCCCTTTTCATGTTGCATTTAGCTCAGCAGGGTTTTACGTTTTTGTCACTTTTAGAATGGCTTGTCTCAGAGACCTTTGTCAAAACCTCCCTCCATGATCTCTAGGGGACTGTGCATCCACAGATGACATGGGCAGGTAATTACCAGGAGGGATGGAGGGAGAAGCTCAGAAATGGGGTAAAAAAATAGAATACTGGGAGAGTGGGATTCCCCAGCCACAGATATTTAATTCTAGAGATTGAGCCAAATCAGTTTCTTTCTGCTGTACTGAAGAGCACCAAAGCACTTTGGCCGCATGGGCTATCCCGTCAGAGAAAATAATCAGATTTTTGTAGTGCGTGTCTTGAATGAATGGGTAAAAGGCTCCAGGCAGCCTTGCGTACCGGACAGTTAAGAACAGTCCAGCACAAGCAAGGCAAGCGTGCAACCCAGACGTGCAAAGAATCGCTTTCATTTTGTTTCAGCATTTCAAAATGGAGTGGAGGAAGGGAGATATGTTTCAAAATCTTTGAATTTTCTAAGCAAAATCAATTTGGAAAACCATCACAGGATGGATTCCCTCCTGTAGCCAGGTACTATTTGTTCTGCAGATGACTTTCCATAGGTCTCAGCCCATGTCTTGTTGTTTAAGCTAAAAAAGGACCTAACAGATGGGTTCATGAATACATTTAGCTCAGACATGAGAAGGTTTTTATAAGCAGTGATATAACAGGAACAGATTAAAAAAAAAAAAACAACCCTGTTTTTAGGTGGAACTTGGTCAGCTTGCAAAATTGAAATGGTTTGCTTCAGTGTTGATAATTCTATTTTTTCACCTGATAAAATACAATTTAAATAATCTCAGAAAAAAAGATCTGAGACTATTATTCTAAAACTGCCAGACCAAGACATCTCATCATTGTCAATATTCTTTTATACCCTCTGGCCAAAATTAGCACAATTTCACAACATATTTTGATTTTTGAAAGAATGACATTTTCAAATGGAAACCAGTTCCATTCAAGTACTCATTCATTTTATTTGAAATGAATTTTTGGTGGCAGTTTCATCCACTTTGCTTTCTGTGAATACTCCACGATTGTAACTTTCTGAAACGTTTATTGGCAACGTGATATTCAAAAATAGTTTCTACTGGTAAATCTTGGCCTAAAGCTTGTCAGTTATGAGTGTCTGGGAAGTGTATTTGGAGCAGCTTTGATTCTTGTCTGTGGTAACATGGCATACTTTAAATCCCTGATTGGATAAGCATAAATCATGGCATCAGATTTCCTGTATAAATGTTTATGATTATGAAACTCAGAATTTGTTTTTCAGTGATGTATCTCTTTAAAACACAGTGTCTAAGATGCTTTTTCCAGGCAATTCATTTACTATGATTCTTACAAAAAACCCAAACATGAAGTGCCTCTGGGCACTTCTTATGTTTAGAGCTTTTATCCATTTTCTTTTACTGCCTACATTTGTTTGTTACTTATACCTGTTGTGCTTAATTTAAATTGAGATCACAAGTACTTTTTAGCAGCATTTATCTTACCATGTGTATACACAATTCCTAGCATAATAGGAGCCTAATCTGGATAGCGTTTTCTGGCGTGCTAATAAATAACAAAAATGGTGAAATAATATTGCATCATTGTTGTAGTGGGTGTGTTGGTGACTGCTCATCTGATACCCAAGACGAGAGGCATTAGACTTATTAACTGGTCTTATCACTGTTACTTAACTTTGAAGAAGGTGCCTCCTAAAGGTTTGTTTTTAAAAATGGTATTTAATGTATTATAATTACTCATTTTTTTGACAAAGATAGGGTTCTATGAGTTAACTGTAAGGCTGAATTTTTTCATTCAAGAATGGAATTAGGGATACTTTTTCCTCTGTCACTGTCACCAGACTCGGATGGATGGCTACTTTAGTCTGGGACTTGCAACAGCAAAAGCCAGTGCTGCAGTTTCTGAGGACAGAAAGTGTATCGTTCCCACTAAGGCCAGCAATGAAATTATATGAGGGCATTCCCTTCCACAAACAAGCTGCTATGGACAGGAACAAGTCCCTCTGAAATGAAAGTGAGTCTTTGGGCCAGCTTTTCTGAGCTTTGTACTGAGTCTCTTGTGCTTAATGTATAGCCTAAGGTAGGAGTCTATATCCCCTTTAAACCTTTTACCCTAAAGAGCTAAAGATGCATAGTCTGCCTCTGTGAACGCTCCCTTTTCTGGGGCAATCCTAAATTCTCTGCCTCTGTAATACTTCATACTTATGAGTTCCACTGTCTAATTGCACTGCATGTGAAAAGAGTATTTCCTTTTATCAGTTTTAAATGAATAGCCTTTTAATTTAATTGGATTCCTGTATTACGAAAAGTAAAACCAGGAGCCTCCAGTGCCATTTATTACCTTACATGCTTCTATCACGTCACCTTTTATTCATCTCCTCCACAAACTAATCTAGTCTTAATGTTTTTAATCTCTTCTAATACAGAAACCTTTGCAATCTTCACATCATTTTCCATATGGGTCTTAGATCCTCAGATCTGCAGTAAAGCCCTGGTGTCCTAAGCAAGCTGTTAACATTGAAAACTGTGGCAAGCATCTAATGAAAATTATAGCGATGCAAAGAGTTATTCCAGCTTTCTGGATCATTATGATGACATAGATGGTCTTTCTGCTAGTCTTACAATCCAATACACTAAATCTTATTAATGAGCGTCTCCTCAATTGAAATCAATGATGCGTGGCATTACCTGACATAAATGAAGATTTGAGAGCAACCTATGGCCACAGATCAGCTAACAGCGAGCTATCAAACTTATAGGTGCTTACGTATTGGAAATAAAGGCCTATATACAACTTTGCTCCAGTGCTTTCAAAGGATAATACTAGTCAAGTGTGTTACCATAGCATAGCCTAAAGGTCAAGCTTAACCTATCCCAAAACATTTCTACTTTTGGTGGATGCCTTGCTCTTATTTCCAAAGTAATAAATCCAATTGCCCTTTCTCTTCCCTTTCCACATCCACAAATCCTTAATGATACCAGCAAATGCAGAGATTTATAGAACTAATTTGCGACTGGGTTTTTTGGCAGGAATGTTCTTGTCACACCACTTCAAAACCGCATTTGAAGTGCTCCCTGTTGTCTCGTGCTGTTCCCAGTGGTGTTGCATTAGATGTCCTTCTAGTTTAGACTGAAATATACTGTCCTCGATGCAGATTTCAGGCTGGATGAACCCCCTGTATGAAGTTATTCCAAATTTAACCATTCCCATTAAAGTCAATGGAGTTATTCCAGATTTCTAATGAGATAATTGGTATTCAAGCCTGGCTATTTTCCCAGAGAAATAGCCTTAGAGGATCAAGCCATTGGTCTACCGGAGCAGTATCTACCTCCCACAATAAATGGCTCCAGATGCTAGAGACGAAGTCACCAGTGGATAATTAGAAGAACTGTTGTCTCATAGGGAAAGCGTCTTCCTAACATGCACCAATTAGAGGCTGGCCTGAGCACTGAAACGTAAGGGTTTACATCCTTTAAAAAAGTAGGAACAAAAGCTGATTACTGAGTTCTACCCTTTGTCTTTTAAGTCGTCTTTCTTGAGGCTTAGTGCTAATTGCATAGCATTTAATTGTTTTGTATTTTTATTTGTAATCCATTTTTTCCACCGATCAATAGAGTAATTCAGATAAAAGATTGGGAATCAGATCCTGAGCTACAGAAAATTTATCATTAAATATTGATTTCTGTGGCATCACACTTGGCTTTAGCAAATGAAACTCTTGTCCATATTATGAGAAAATATACTAATAGAAAATGGAATAAATGAAAAGAGTAGGAATTGCGCAATGGATGTAGGTAACAGTTAATACATTTTTGTGCGGCCTTTCTGATCCAAATAGGAACCGTTGCATTGTAGGAGCAATCAGCTTTTGGCATTCCCTCAAAACTCCTAATACAACAGCAAAACAGAGCCTTCAGGACTATTCGTGGCTCTTAATCATCTAACCATGGGCATAACTATAAATATATGTGTGTGAAAGTGGTATGTGTATGTCTCTATATATAATGTATGTATTGTTATTAGATCTCCAATGAAACACCAGGAGACTGCCCTTATTGCTTTGGTCACTAATTACATATAGAAGTTGATTGCATCAATCATCTCCCTGTACATCCAGCTGAGGCCAGTTTGTAGCTATTTACAAGGTGATGGAAAGAAGAATTAGGAAAACAGTTAACCGAGAAAGGCTGTGATTACTTTGCTCAGCACTATGCAAAATCCTACTTTGCTTACGTGCCATGTTCCACCCATGACTCCATAGTTCTGGCATGTGCATGTATCCATATTCTCTTCAGGACCCTGTCCTCATTCATGCATACCAACCTATACTGACTCAAAGACCTTGAATCAATGCTTGTGCACATGCCTAATATCTGTTCCAGTTTTCCAGGAATGCTCCTGAAATCGCAGTCATTTCATGCAAGGAACTAACAGGAATTAATGGCAGAACTTTTACTTTAATACTGTCCCATGTATTCTCCCTACTGTCTGCTAATGTGTGAGCATGCACACACTCCCAGGCTTTTACAGAATATATATGCAGATACACACAGTGCAGAAGCCTGATTTTTACATTCACCCTAAACTTTGCCCCAACCTGGAATCAGATCTTAGTACTGCCACAGATTACCGATAAGGCCTTGGTCATGTAATCTAGTGTCTTCGGGGCTTTGTTTCCCAGTGATAACACAAGGTCCTGTTTCCTTTAGGATAATATAAGCTCCTTAAGGAAAAAGGGTCTTTTCCTTATCCATTTGTAAAGTGCTTCAATGTAAAGAGGCCATAGTTTTAGCTGGAATTTGCAGGTGTTGAAAATATGCACCAACCCTTGTGTTTGCCTGAAGTCCTCTGCCCGCTGGGGTCTTAAAGCTGCTCTCTCTCAGCCAGAGCGCAGACGCCCATCCCAGTTGTGGAGCTGGATACTGAAATGCTTTGAGGTCCCTTTGGCTCCTGCTCCCTTGTTGAAACCACCATGAAAGAATTATTATGTTGTGATTTTAAAAAGAAATTGAAAATTCCCTCTTTACTGCCTTCTAAATGAACCTTATAATTTTTTCCTTGTCTGTTAGTGACACTATTCAATTCTCTCCCTGTCAAAATGTACTGATGAAGAGCAGGAGTGCAGTCAGTGGCAGGAAGGATTTATTGCCCTGTCTCCTGTGAGCGACCAGACACCTGCCTGAAATCTTCTGTCATGCAGGGCTGGGTACAACTCATTTGGCAGACTGACGAGCAGCCTGGGATTTCTTGCCATTGCCTTCCACTTGCTCTGTAATATCCCTTGCTTGGGGCTTGCCATGGCTCAGCCCAGTGCTGTTCTGCACAGCCTGTTGAAGTTGAGTCCTCAGAGTCTTTGCTTTCTTCTTTCTTCTAAAAAGGACTTTATTAAGCTGCAAGTTAGACTTGGAAAACTCTGTTCATTACAGTATTCATCTGTGATTGTTGAATTGCAGAATTAGGAAAGCATTTAATAGTTTTCTGCCTTTCTTTGTTGTGTAACTGGTTCCTCTTTCATATCCCTTTGTACATCTCTGAGATAGTCTGATTACTCTTGTGAACAGAATGAACATCAGATGAACACACCACCTGGATATGATCAATGTCAATTTTCAGCTTACACTAATATAACACAGGACCCTGGATTAGAAGCAATCATCTGGCTCATCAAATATAGTCCCCTGCAAATATGTAGTCCCATAATAGATGTGTCCACAAGCATCCTGAAAATCTCCTCTCTGCGCACGAGCCTTGGAAACATTTCCCTAGGATATGTGCATGCTAGGATAACACATTTAAAGCAAGACCAAAAGCTCCCAAGCTAAAGTAACCTGAGGGAAGAAAGCAAAACAGATCAAGGATATAGAAAATGTCCTAGGTTACTGAAATAGCAGGGAATTTGTTAGGCAATAAATGATCCTATGAATCTTGCATGCGGGGTTGAATATTGAGGGTTTCTTGCCTTTCTCTGATGCCTTTATTACTAGTCATTTGTAAAAATGCAGCATGGGACTGGCTGGAAAGCAAGTGTGTCGTGGCATTTAGCTATCTGCAGTTATTGAGGAATGCAGAAGTGAGTCCTGCAGCCCTGGCTGCCTTGACCTTGACTTTCCTTCTTGTTTCTTCTGTGTTGCTTTTCTGAGACATGAGCACCATTGAATTCAGTGGAAGAGAATGGATAATTGGTCCCTTGGTCTCTGACGTGATGTATGCTGTGACGCACGAGCTGGAAAAACTTCTGAGCTGCGCGTGCTGCGCTGAATGCTGTCAGCATGGCGTGCGCTGCAGGGCTTGGCTTCATCAGTGGAAGGCACAGTGGGAAGGGTGGCAGCTGCCTGTGTCTCTCAAGTCTTGAGGTTAACAGCATGATTAAAATATTAAGAAAGCAAGTGTCATCGAAGTGAAATATTGTGCCCCTGCCAGCATAAATCCCTGTGCAGCTCCTAGTGTTATCTGACAGGTTCCTCCAGAGATCACAGTCCCCATCTCTGCAGGGGAAGCCACTCACCAGGATAGCAAACGGGGCTAGTCAGACTCATTTGCTGCTCCCTTTGCCTGGTTATGCCCTGCTGTAGCACTCACCGTGCCGAGTGAGTCCTGAGAGGGGGGAGAGGTCTCCATCCATTTTCCTTGCTGGTGTCAAAGGTGTGCAGGTCTGACTCGCACCAGAGGCTGGAGAGGAGGCTCAGGTTCAGAGCAGGACAGCCCATCTGCCCCGCAGACCATCCCTTTTGCCACAAGCTCTCTGTTCTTGTATCCCTCTGAATAAAAGAGATACCCAGAGGTAGATATACAAAATCCCTGTCTCCCTCCCTGTGACACTATCTGCCAGGCTAAAGGTCTCCTTTCACCAAAAAGTACGGGCTGAAGGTGGAGAGGCTTTCCAAATCATGAAGGATGGCCTCAGGACCCAGATCCCCTTCTCCTCCACTCAGTCTTTACAGATGTGTATGAGATCAGCACTTCCTTAGTTATTCACATGTCCTTTCTCTTTGTCATGAGCAGATAAAATAGGCTTCAAATCTGAAGTAGTTCCCAAAGTACATCCTTAGCTTTGATGAGGAAGGGGAGATCTGAATACAGAGATTTTGGGCCTATTTATACTTCAGTACCATTGGAGTTGACGATGTTGTTATAATGGGATTACTGTTGTAAATTAGATAAGTACCTCACTTGTATAGTAGTTTTGTTTAGGAGCTTCAGGTATAGTTCAATCCCTCTGGTGCTGAGAGAGGAATAAAGACCCAGTAGAAAGATGGTCTTCTCCTCAGTTTAAATTAAACATGCCAGGAGATAAAGAGTGAACACAGACGGAAATGAGGCAAGGAGTGAGGGTAGTTTATCATGATGGGCTACAGATGCAGCCCCCAGGTGAAGCTGCTTGTTCACTGCTTGCTTTTTTTTTTTTTTTTTTTTTTTTTTTTTTTTTTTTTTTTTTTTTTTGCAAGAGTGTTTTCAGGAGAGCTGTGAGGGGGAACAAGGATTTGGCTTTGTGCATGCTTGTCCAGGTTGCTTCTCTGGACCATGAGAAAGCTCTAAAATGCCAAACAAATGATATAATAAGCATCCAGGGCTTGGCAGCCCTATGTCTTTGTAAGACACATCAATAACTCAGCAGCCAAGAAGTAGAGAGAGGACAGGAAATGAGTAAACCAAAACAGCTGCTTGTGTCAGCCTGGCTGGGGGACTAACTTCACACCAACACTCCTGTTTTAATCTGCAATTAAAATTGCAATTGAAAACAGGGCTTCTGGAGGATGAGTGGATCCTGCAGTGATCATCACAGCCTCTTTGGAACCAGCAGATTCAGTGCTTATCTCTACCAGTGTTTCACCAGCACACAAAAAATTAAAAGCAACATCTTTGTTCCAAAACCCCAGGCCAGGGATTTGGCCAACTGGCAGGGCTGAGCAGTGGTGTGGCCAGCCATAGGGGTATGGAGCCCAAACAGAAGCAGGTGCTTGGATGAGCAGGATGGAGGTGGAGGTAACGCCAGCACAGCTAATCTCACTTTTGAGGGAGGGCTGCTGACCTTGCCTGGCATAAGCTAGAGGCAAATCAGGCCTAGAGTCTATTTAAGCACTGCCGAGGTCCCATCTCTATGGCTGAAGAGAGTGGGAAATGGGGCTAGCAGGAGGATGAGGTGGGGGAAGAGCAGGGCTGCCTGTCTTGCTTGTTAGTAGAGACATGACTTTTAGTAGCTGATCAGAGGGAGAAGTGTGTTTCTGAGCTTAGTTTTGCCTTCTACGTGCTGGTCACTGATGCTGCCCTATTTAGCTGAACTCCTCTGCTGATCTTTCCCTCCTTCTTGAAGAGTTTTCTCTCCCTCTTTCTTTTCTTCTACCATTCCCTGCTTAGACAGCAGTGGCAGTGACTGAAAAGAAAGACAGGTTTATGTGCCTGAGGCTCTGTGAAGCCTCTGAACTTCCTAATGTTGTCAAGACAGGGGAAGTGAGAACTGACAGGGTCTGTCATGGTGAGGTACACCCATTGTGACAGGCGCCGCCTCTAGTCCTCCTCTTTGGGAAAGTGGGGGGGTGAGTGGCAGGCTTGACACAGCACCTGACGTGGCCCAACCCATCAGAGTCTCCTCTTAGGAGTGATGGGGAACCAGGGATGGCTCCTCGGGGGGTGGAGGGGGGCAGGAGCCGGCAGCAAAGCCTCTGGCTGGCTGCTTTCCTTGCTTACCCTGAACAGCACGCACACGAGTCCCTGCATTTGCTGGCCCTTGCATCCCTGTGTCCAGGTGAGATCTCTAGAGGCAGCAGCTCTTTAACTGGTGAGGGCAACAGGTAGGGCCTGAGAGAGCTAGTGGTGAGGCCAAGTGGTTCGCTTGGGTAAGGAGCTGTGAGCCTGCAGGTTGTGCACTGGCCTGAGAGCAGAGGGACGCAAGTTCCTATTCCCACACCTTTGGGTTAACTCGGACTCATTTTTTGAAAAGCAGCCTTACCTTTCCAGGGAGTTTATGGCACTAGTCATAAACTAGTCATTTTCTACCAGGAAAAAAAAAGATCCCTCCCAGGAAATAGCCCCTTCTCCTCTGTTCCTGTCTTCCCAGAAAAAAAACTTGCGGCTTTCAACACTTAATGCTAGTGCTAACTTGACAGCAGGGTATGCAGGTGCTATTCTCAGCAGTAATGGACAGCTGAGAGGATTTGTTAAGGACCCAGGACTTCTCTGGATTAAGCTCAAGATTATGGGGCTTTTAAAAATGATGTAATTTTGCTCATACAGAAATTGCAGCCTATTCTGGGTAGGAAGTAGGTTTTCATGATAAGTGTGGCCTCTTCAGGTCTGTGAATCTACTGTTCTCATAGCCACTTCAATACTTTTCATCTAAGGATCTTAAAATATCTACTTTTTGGTTAATCAAAGCTTACTTTGCAAAGGCACAGAGAGTGGACTTGGATGTGAGCTACATTCAGCAAGATATTACCAGACTGGAGTGAAAATGGACTTGGCTAAATAACACTCATTATCTCAAACAGGGTCCAGAAACTGGGGAAACACATTGCATCACACAAAATAAAGACAAAAATCACCGATAAGGTGTTTCTTTGGTCCTCAGGCAGAGTTTTGGGGAGGGAAAGAACACAAGGTGTCAAATCCTAGGAAGAGGAGAGGGACACCCATAGCAGGGTAAGACAGGAAGGGCTCAGCTGATCTCACTGCAGTCCCAAGTCACACTGCAACGTAAGTTAAGCCCAGGAGTTTCTGCAGAAAACTGTAGGAACCAAATAGGAATCCAAGTGGTGCAGTTCTTACTGCTGCAATAGGAAAGTGTTACTGCTGACCTTGAGGCAGGCAAGAGCTGATGTTTCAATACAGTCTAATTGTAGCTGAATACGTTTCTAGGGGCTTTTCTTCTCTGCCTTCCCCAGCTCCCAGCCGCAATCTCAGTTTAACGAACTGTATCTCAGTGTATAGCTATCCCTTCCTGTCTGAAAATGTCTAATTGGTTGTGAATAATACTGTATTAACTCTCCTGGCTGGATCAAAAGGCCCTTGCACGCCTCTCCCACATCCCATCTCCATGGAAGGTTTTGTTATTGTGTTTATAAGCAGGAAACACAGACAAGAAATTTGCATATAAATAACCTGCCAGCACAGAAAGGCAGCAAGAGGCACCTGGTAGCTGCTTCTTTCATTACTCCAAAAAGAAGCAAGGTACAAGCAGGCACTGCTGTGGGCAGCTCTGCTGCATCCCAGACTTACCCCAGCAGCCACCCTGACCCCATAAACACAAGTATTTGTGTATAGACCAAGCGTTTGGAGACAGCTGGTTGTGGCCTCCCAGTGAGAGGGTGGGGGCAAAGGCGCAGTCAGTGTCCCTCCCCGACGAAGGGCTCTCGGACTCTCCTTCCCTGCCCCTGCTATCAGAGCCAGAGTGGCGCTTCTTATTTGTGGATTTGGGATTAGCAGGAATTTAGTAACCTGTTGGGAAGGGCTGTGCTGCCACTGCAGGTGTGCCATCCTGACAGAAACCTGACCCCTGTGACTGCAGACTGGGAGGCTCATACCTGGGACTGGGAGGCTCTGACGCAGGAGAGAGAAAGATGCGAGAGAAGCAGTGTGGACACTGAGGAGGGTGACCTTGGCAGGCCAGCGAGAGAAGGAGAAATTCAGGAGGGTCTGGGGAGGAAAACAGAGCAGGAAATCAGTATGGTCTTGGAGAGGGATGAACAGATAATGGGGACAGGCAAGAAGCATTAGGATTACCAGCTCAAAGAGGGTATTGATGCTGGAACAGGCTGACGAGGAATCAAAGGGGAGATACAACATGTTTGCAAGGCACATGAAGCTTTCTTCATTTCACACACACCCCTTCCTTGTAAGTAAGGATAATGAAACAGAAACAATTAATACAATGTCAGCCACGGGCTGGAGTGCACGTCCCAGCAAGAATAAATAAAACCAAGGCTAATCTGGCTAAACGTTCAAACACATTCCTGCCCAGATTTAACACACGCGCGCACACACGCACATAAAAATCTATGACAAAAACAAAGGCATTGAAAGAGAATGTGATGAACTGGTGAAGCAAAGAGTGAATTGCCTGCAGATAGGAGAGAGGGCTGAAGCACAACAGCACCATGCCTTGTCCAAAGCAAAACTCTGGGTGAGTCAGGCACGGAGTTGACCTCAGGAGGAGATGAACCACACATAAGTGTCCCTTTCTCTCTGCTGGTTTAAAAAGTGGCTGGGTGAGGTTGCTGCGTCATTAGCGCACACACCTCTGTGCCAGAGGTATCTCTGCTGGCAGAACTGAATCTTGCCCTTTAAGTTTCTAATACTATTTAAGGAGCAAGCTAAATTCTCCTGTCCACCTGACCAGCTCTCCCTGTTTCTGAACAGTTTGAGTCCACCCCTTCTTAAAAGGCATTGATTTCCTAGCTATGCTATAGCCCTTTGTTCTCTGAGAACAGTTACATTCAGGGAAGTGACTTGGCCAGTCATGCATGAGCCACTGTCCTGTCCTGGATTTTGCGTCCAGGCTTTCTCAGCCCGTTGGTGGCTCATACAGCCCCCCGAGCAGGGGCAGCGTTCACCTGGCCAAAGCCCTGCGACCACTGTCAGAGCTTTACTGCATGTGGTCTCAAGGCCATTCCTTAACGCCAGGGAAAAGGGGTGAAAGTCAAAGAGGAGATGAGATCTAGAGAAAGCTAATACGTTAACTAACCTTGAAGGTTTGTTCTTGAACATTTCTTGCTGTTATCCAGATGGGACTCGTTCCAAGTGGATGTTTGTGAAACTCCTGAGGGGCATTAGCAGCTCTAGATCAGCATTTTAATCTTCATTCAATTTCCATTTTCTTGTATGGCCTCTGGGGACCATCTCAGAGCTTTTAGAAGAAACAGTAATGGGAGATTTAAAAAAATGAAGACAAAGACTGAAGGGACTGGTTGTGCAAACTAGGAGATGCTGACCCCCAAAAGGGGAGCTTTAACAAAAGTTTTCTCAGCAATGTAGCTGTGAGCAGGGTGGCTGCTAGCTACTCTCAGAGTGATGATCACACTGTAAGAACCTGCCTAGCAACCCGAAGTGCAGATACTGCTCTGTTTGAGACAAATCGCCCCTGCCAGCTCCTGTATTCTGCAGTACTCAAGAAAGAAAACTCTCTGCCTTCAAAAGCAAACCCCAGGTTTTCCCAAATTGGCAGGAAATGACTCATTCCACAAATATAGTCTCAGAATATGAGTACAGGACTTGAGTTCTCATCCAGGTATGGCTGTGGGAGCACTAGAAAATCACTTAATTAGAATTGTGTGGGGAAGTGTTTTCAAGATCTCGGATATTCTGCTTGTTACGTGTTTGTTTCAAGCCATTTCAAGCGTGAAGAAATGCTAGCGCTTGCCATCTATAAGCGAGGCCTCTGGTCTGTGCTAATCATTCACAGTCCGTGTAGAAAGGCTGTCCTGGGACAGCAACGCTCAGATTCTGCTCTGCCCACACCATCCAGCCAAGCAGCAACAGGCTCAGTTTGATAAGCTCCCCCCTTAGAGTGGTACTACTGTACAGAAACAGGCAGCATGGGCAGCACTTTCCTGGGATTCAACGGGGAAGTCATAGCTTTGGGTATGTTTTTCAAACTGCCTGAAGAATAGATACTTAAGCTAGGGTCTCCCTCTAGTATTTGCCCTTAAAAAAAGGCTGGCCTTCTTTGGCAATGCCCGAGAATTCTACTCTATTTCTATTTCACATAGTACAGGGGAAAATGGATAGAAAATGACAGAGGAACAAAACAAATCCAAAAATAAACTCCTGTCCTTGTTTTTGTTCTATTACTGGATCCCTTTGGCTGTGTTGTTTTACAGGGGCTGACTTTCTCTCGTGGGCATAATCATATTGATTACATTAATATTATTCTGTAGGATTAGCAGTGTTGTTCTGATGCTTGGGAAAACAAAAACAAAAAAGCTCTACTGGACCAGGAGTAACTGAATAGAAGGTTCTCATAAATGAAAAACACAGATCTGTGTATTGGTTTGGCTTGTTCTCTAGCGGGGAGCAGGGGGCTGATGGAAGCAAAGAGACACTGCAAATGTCGAGGTCTGTGCAATACAGCAAGTCAACTTGATTCCCTTCCATTTCTCCACCTTTGCTCCCCTTCCTGTGTGCCTGCCTTCATCTTACTGTGTATAAATTTCAGTGTATCCTTAGTCCCCACCCTGGTGCTTCTATTCCACCAGAGAATTTTCTCATCAGCACTGTAAAATGCCTCATTAGGAAGGAAGCAGGCAGAGCAGGCTTTGCTGAGACAGAACCTAGGGGTGTGATATTGGCTTTTCTTTTGCTCTTCCTCAACTCAGATGTGCTAGTTTCAGCAGTGATATTTCGCTTGAATTGACCTAGTAAATTAATCTTTCAGATATGGGGGGATTTGTATTATTAACACCCTTTGCCCTGCACATTGAACTGAATGACCCTAAAGGCAGTCTGTCCTGTTTCCCCAGCGCAGAAAGTCTTACAAGACCCATGCTAGTAAGTATGTTATCAGTTTCCTCTTCTCCATTTAGTCTCCCTCTTTGTTGATCTGTCAGACACTGAGCTTGTATTTTCAAACACCCAGTTGCATGTAAAGGAATTGTTCAAATTGCTATGTAAAGATGCATTAAAAAAAACTTGATCTGTTTGTCTGGTGGGAGTAAATGTTTCTCTTACGAGGTTCAAGCAAAATTTCATCCACTTTTCTCCTTCTGTCTTTCCTCTGCACTGGACTGAAAGAGATTGTTTCATCAGAGTTCATTTTCTTGATTTTTCTTTTCTTAAAGCTTCAGCTCCATTAATAATGTGTTTATCTTTAAAATCAAGAAGAAAAACTCTCTAGCTCCCCCCCTTGCACTGCCATTGAAAAAACTAAAAGCTATGTAGCCTTAGAGAATAGCCTTTCTAAAGACATGAAAAAGAATTGCCGATTTATTTATTATTTATAGATCTCATTATATTTTAACTCCAGGGGGTGGCAAATATAGGATAGACTCCTTCAAACAACTTATGGGCCCTCCAGTGGTGCTCACCATGTTTCTGCGCCAAAGAAGGTAGCAAAAAGCAGTCCAAGCAGCAACATGAAGCATGGACAGACAGGCCAGGCAGTTTTTGTACAATGTGAGTCTCAATGGTCTGAAACGAGTAACAGTGCTGGTTTGGGCAGGACAGCTGGGGATTTTCTGTAACAGGTTTCAGTGAGATGGGAGTGCTGGGAGCTGGCACAGGACTACCCTAGCAATATTGCTCTCCGGCACAGGCCCAGTGGATGAAGGATTCCAGGACGCAAAAATTTTCCTCCAGGCATGCAAGGAGAGCACTCTGAAACGCTGAAATCCTCCAGTTTTTTTCCCCTCATCCTGCTCCTGTGCACGCCGTCTCTGCTCCATTAAACTGTTTTGGGAAGCAATGTGCAAATGGGTCTCAGATGGCAAATGGGGCCTGGAGAGCAGGAGTTTGTCAGCGTGTAAGAGGCAGAAAAACAGCCTCACAAAATACAAGGCTTCGTGAGCAGGGGGGTAGGGGAGTCATTTGGAAATGCACTTGGATTTCTGTTGCTTTTCTCATCCCATGGGCTGTGGTCACTGATTTTTGCTGCTGAAACTCCCTGTGGGTCAGAGCGGGAGAGGGGATGGACAAAAGGGAGTAGGCAGAGAGAAACCCAGACAGACATTGGGCCCAAGACTGGTAAATTAGTGGGACTCACATGCCTGTGAGTGCGATGTGTTCAGAGCAGCACATAGCAGAGGTGCGTGCCTTAAAGCAGTTTCAGCCCTGCACGATTTGCATCCTTTCTTATGCCTCCTTGTAGTGTCTTTGCACTTCCCTTGCCCCATCTCATGGCCTGAATCTAATGCTCCCCATATGACACTAAAGGTGTTTTCCAAAGCTGACAATTAAATCATGCACCTGAAATGGGTGCTAATGAGGCTCAGTGTTGGTCTGTTCATTACACAGCTGAGAAGCTGGTATGACTCCAGCAACTGAAAAAACAAACCTGTAAAATACAAAAGTGCAGTGCTCGAGGCTTGCAAAATACTTAATCCTGCTGCTTCATAGAAAGAGTCCCCAGAAAGTCCCTTGGAAAGAGTCCCCACAGAGAGAGCTCTCTTGCTGCCCCAACACAACTTGGTGGAGCTCCCGTTCCTGGCTAACAGAGCTCTCTAGCCACCACATCCAACGACAGGGACCTGCCACAGACCTCTAGGGTGTCGATGTAGGGGGAAACACAAAAGCAGAATAAACAAAGGGCTGAGACCAATGTGCTCCTGTAAAGAAGCAACATTGGCCTGCTGTGGGACAGAGCTAGGTATATAGTTCAATGACCAAGATGCGCTGCCTTATAGGCATCTCTGCTTCCAGGAAAACCAGCTGTAACTTTAAAGCAACTGGAGGGGAAAGGCATTTTAAAACTGCTGTGGCTTACTTTCCCACTTTTGCCCTCAGCTATATCACTGTCTCTCAGACCTGGGGAGGGACATGACATGCTTCAGTCTGTTTTCACCTCTCTCTTCTTTTCTTCTACTGTCCTGCTGAGCGAGCGAGGACAGAGGAACTCATAAATAAAGCCATGGATTTAATTCAGGACTGAAATCTTATTTAAAAGGATTTGCTCTCTATTTCGTTTTTTGTTCAATGTATTTTTATTAACAAGTCTATTCAATCAGCACTGCAACTCGTTGCCTCCTGTGCCTGGAAGGATCTTTTCTCAATGTAATTTGTCAGCTGGATTCCTTCCCGGTCGTGCTCCTGGTTTTTCTTAGCATATTCTGAATCCCCGTTTTTCATCAAAAGCAGACACTTCCTATTGCTTGCTGGGGCACGGGGACACTTCAATCATCATTTTTGTCCCAGACACACACAGACATATATACACACACACATATATATGTATACACACATCCTCCTCTTTTTTCTTTTTTTTTTTCTCGTCTCAACTTTTAATTGAGTTTGCCGTGACTCCATGACAACATAAGGCATGAAATTACAGTCCCATCATCCACTTCACAGAAATCGTTTGTAAGCGATGTCTATGTGGGCAATTCCCCACTACTACAGCTGTAGCAACACTGGCAGCAGGAGATTGCACTGGTAGTTTTTGTTTTATCACCCAGCCAGCAAACACTTGGGGGAGTGTGGGCCTTCATCTCCTGGTACTCAGAGACCAGAAATATTCCATTTCTGCCTCTTGATATGTAGAGGGGAGGAGACCTCCCTGGCTTTGTGGGGCACCCATCTTCATTTAAAAACTTTGTAAGAGAGAACAGGAGCTGACCTGAAAAATGGAGCTCTTAGCAGGAGTGATGGCTTGAAACTGAGCTGGTGTTTGGAGCTACAGGCTAAGGGAGAAAAGCCCAAACAAGGTGACAACTGCTGTTCTTCACTGTGTAATAGGCAGGTTGTTAGGAGGAGGGCAGTATAAAACCACATCTAGAATAGGTGCCCAAAACCTCGTTATCCTGTACTTAAATTCCCTCATTCCTAGGGTTCTGTTTAGGCAGCAGCAAGACATTCGGTACTGCTGTTATCTGCTGATGGCAATATAAATATAGATCTGAAGGTATGTAGAGGAGACTAGTGCCTTGCTGATTTGATTTCCAACACCCAACCCTCGAAGCTTCCACTATTTCCTGGTTTTAGGGGTCTTGTGATAACTGCAGACAGGGGAGCTTTAAGAACTGGTAGTTTTCTGCTGATTGCGATTCCATATCAAAACTTTGATTAAACTTTTTCAAAATCCTACTCGTTAGCATAATTCGGGTGGATTTATTCTGCGTCTCAGCAATATATCTGATTATTTATGGGAGCTAATAGCTGATTACAATTAACTTTGATGAATGTAAAGCTTTCTGGAAGAAGGAGAAAAATATCCCCTCCTTTTGCTATAATTTATAATTCAGGTTAGTTTAGTTTGTGGGTACAAATAAATAGAACTAGATCATAAAACACCCTGACTCAAGGCAATGGGAGAATCTTTGCATTACCCCATCAGGTGGTGTAAACCAGAGTAACTTCAACAGAATTCAAAGAATTGCACAGACTTGATGCAATCTGACGATCTAGTCCTTTATCTTTAATCTGTTCTTTTCTACTGATTAGAGCTTTACTAGACATTGAGGGGGGGCCAGGGAGAGCTAATTTACGTAGATTTATGTGCACTGGCAATATTTATGCAGGTGCTAGTGCGTGCACACCAAGAGGATGGGGAAAAAACTCGTATCATTGTTGGAGATGTCCATAGCAAGCAGAGGCTATGGTGTCCGGAGAGGCTTCGCTTTGGGAAGCAGCTTTCTATCCAAGCTAAGTGAGAAATCATCTTAACTTCAAAAGTGAGAAATACCAAGCCTGAACATAGCGCAGCCTCAAAACACGCTAATATCCAGAAAGGTTTGCTGTCGAAATTCTGTGGCACGGAGAAAGACGGCTTCTCCTGAGAGCTCAGTAAAGCACACCGCCAAACCCCGAGTACCACTCCATCTCCTCCGATGGGACACGGTTATGCTTGTCCAACTAGTAACAAGCCTGCACAGGCTTTCGGGTTCAGCTGCCTTATTCAACCCCATCCCCACCCACCTACATCTGTAGAGAGAACCTGGCCAGTTCTGCTGGCATAGCTGCCTGCTGCAAGGTCTGCCTGCAAATCTGCAGCTGGCTTGCAAGGGTTAGGGCAGCAGATCGCCTCCCCGGAGCTGTAAGGATGAGGCCCAGTGCTTGCACCAGGTAGTGGCGTGGCTCAAGTTTGATCACATGATGGAAACTGCCTCTGTATCCTGAGCAGCTCCGTAGTCTTTCTGCCTTGTAAGAAACAAGGTATCCCGTCTTGTTTGGCATGAAGGGGGCTGCATGCTATTGTCTTTCTGACCTGAGGATAAAGATCTTGCATGGAACACTTTATCAGCTGTAGTAAATGTTCTTTCTTTATTAATTCTACTTGGGATCAATAATTAATGCTGCTACCTCCTTTACAATTCCCCTCAGTGTGAGAGGAGCATGGAGGTAGGCTAGTGTTTCACAGCTTTACTGTCAGAAGAGCTTTGTGTTCCTTTAAGACCCCTGTAGTCCCAAAGTATATAAGGGTTCTCATACTATGAAACTCCTTTCCTTGCTTAGGGTCAGCAAGATCCCAGTTTAAGTAGATTGGCAAGGTATATAATTGGGCACATAATTCCCATCACAGAGAAAATGCAGCAAATGCACTGAGCAAGGGTCTCCCTATCCCTTCCTGGTCAGGGACAGCGTAACAGACTTGTTGGGCAGAAAGTCAGCTTTAAGTTGGTAGCGCAAGCAGGAACAGAGAGGATTTCTCTGCTGACAACCATCTCCCCACTGCTTAGCATTTTCTGACCAAGCCTCCACAATCTTTTTGCAGAGATTACCGAATTACAGGTTTGGTACTGTGCAGCCTAAAACTCGTACGCCATTGGCGACTACAAGGTTGTCAGCTCCCTGTGACATCCTGCTGCTAACAAAGCAGGGCAGGTTTGTTGCTAACCTAAAAGAAAGCTTTGTAGTCTCTGGTCTGCCCCTTGAGCCAATGCACATCCCTGGGGCATCCCTTATTTAAAAATCAAAGTGATTTGGATTCTATGTTTTAGAAAACAAATAGGTCAAGACTGGGGAGCCAGAAATTCTTTAGCATCTAGCTAATTTCTTTAGCCTTTAGCTCCCCTTGCGTCAGTCCATGGCACATCAGGGTTCCTTCTTAGCTGCTTTTCTGACTAACGCATTAACCAATGGGAGAAAAATCCTAAGCTTACAGGTTTATTTCTGTACCAGACAAAATGCCAGGATGGGATCTTTGTGCCAGCAGCACAGCCCTATCTCAGCCACGCTAGTGGCTGTTGACCCCACTGTGGGTAAAAAGAGACTTTCAAACAAGTTGGCAGGGTACCAGATAAAGGCTCAGTTAATACCACACATCTCAATAACCCCTTTCATGCAAGAATAGCAAATGGATTTTGCATACACTGTTCAAGCAATGCTTGCTTCTATGCCTCAGATGTAGATGTTATCATCCCTTCATGTGGCAGGGAGACAGAGGCAATAAGTTAGAATAAAATTCTCCCAACTCGCATCTTTTCAGATTGTTTCATTTTTGTGCTGTCTTCTCACAGCTTCTTCCCTGGCTTCTTCCCCTCCCCTTCCCCTTTGCCCTTAACCAAAAACAAGTCATCTAACTTGAAAGAATACGTTTTTAATTTGAATCTGAGAAGGTCCAACAGCAATAAGCCTGACCCTAATACCGGGACAGATATTCAGCTGCTGGGAAGCTAGATGTAGCTGCTCAACTTCATGGAGAGGAGAGCTCAGGTTTATTCCAAGGGCTTGTTCAGGCATTTTTCTCTCTCTTATTTGTTATGCTTATATGATGCTTTGGGGGAAATACCCTAATGCTCTTTGCTGAGCATTGGTGTCACTTGGTGTGGTCCTTGCAACTCAACCTGCTGCTGGGCTGGGAATTTATGGTTTTATGACCACATCCCTGCTAACACTCTTGAAGCTATAACAATTGGCTAACACCCAGCTCACAAATCCAGCTGAGAAGCTGTCATGCCAAACACCTTGCATCGATTACTGAACTGGTGTCTCTGTGGCTGCATCTCAAAGACTGCTCCTCCTGAGCATGTCTTGGCTTCTCTGCGAGTCCATCATTTATCCAAGCTGTGAAGCAACAGCCACATTTGTTCCAGTTTTGCTTCAAGGTTGCTTGCTTCATGTTGCACAGACAGCTCGTGTATGAACTGATCCTCTTCCCCTTGGCTTTGTCCCACATAAGACAGCAGATCACTGAAGTTCTCAACGTGCGGATAATCTGGGTCCCTGCACAACCTGCTGGAAACTCCTCCTGTCTCTGTTGTCCTTGTCGTTTGTCACCAATGTTTCCATTTGCATCTACAGATTTTGCTAATGGTATTTTTTCTTTTGGTGCCCAGTAACTTCTCTTTGGATTACATTGTAATTGTCTAGTTCCTGGCTCACACGAAACATCTTCAAACTGATCTATGAATTCAATGAGGTGGTCAGTCTTCGCCCCACATTTAAGCCCTGCTAGAGGCCCTATAGTATCAATTGTATTAGCATTGCCTGGGCCATCCTCAGCCTTTGCAAATAGGCTCCTCCTCACTTGAGTATTCAATTCTCTATTTTTGCCTCATCCTCCACCAAAGACATAAAGGGATTATACTGTAGTCCTCCAGATAGTCACAGACCCAAAACATGAAAACAGTGGAGCTATCTGCCAACATAAGTGAATATGGGATTCAGAGTCTAATTAGATGGGGAGACTGGGAGCAAATATGTAAATACCAAGATGACTATTGTAAAAAATATTTTTAGATATTTGTACTGCAGGATTTCTTGATTTGCTGCTGGGACTGTGAGGTTTATCTCTGTGGTCTCTTAGGAAAGAAAAAAAAAATTACATGCAAAGCAAACCAGTGGTTGCCTGATTTTGTTTTTCAAATATGCTGAAAAGGGGGGAGGACAGGTAAGCATCACTCAATTAAGAGGAATATGAGGCAAATTAAAAAAAGGTCTCAAAGATGATCAGCAGTCCGATCTCTCTGAACGCCATGCACCTGGACATAAACACGGTGTGACTAGTTAATGTCTGAAAGATATAAAATACGAATGGATACAACAAGGATGCTCCCTACCCCTCTGCTACAGAAACCAAGCAACGAGACACGCTTTTTTTTTTTTAGTTAGAACTAGAAATGCCTGGCAAGAACAGTTTAATGAGTGCTGCTTAAAAAAAATGGAGCAAGGAATAACAGATGAGGGGTACATGTCCATTCTGTGCCCCTAAGGACCTTGTCTGGGTCCTAGTACTGTATGTCCAGATACAGAACACCATAGAAATGCACAGCATTTTCCGGTGGAGACATGGCACCTGGAAAGATTTACAGGCTAGACCCACAAATGCACTTACTTTTTGAACAGTGGCCCCTTAGTGATGTGCTCAGGGTCACCCAGGACAGAGAGCATCCTGCTCTGCAGCCCTGAGCTGAGGCCAAACAGGCTCTTTGAATTGCTGTAGGAAGCTGCTATGAGGTGTGGTAGCCTCAGCCCAGCTGGGGATCTGGCCATTGCATCAAGTTTACATGGGACTTGGGGCTTTAAAAGCTGCTGAAAAAAACAGCCCCAGGCAGAAACTTATGCTCTATGGCAGGTAACATGCTGATTGGCAGAAATAAAGGAAACTGGTCTTACTAGTAATGTAATTGCCATTTAAGATCACCCAAACAACGTGTGAAAAAGAAGTTGCCTAGAGGAGAGTCTGGCCTTTGAGTAAAAGCTGAAGGAAATTACTGTGGTACCTCAGGGGAGATTCTAAAGAACTGATTTAAGATGGGTCAGAACAGTTCTTAGTACAAATTGCCCTGTGTAATTTCTTGTCTGCTAAGTGCTAGCCTATCTCCCCTCTCAAATCCCTACATCTCCAAGAACCTTTCCTCCCATGATCTCTTTTCATCCTCCTTTCCTGAACTCTTAACCCATCTGCTTTAAATAGAAAGTGTCTTTCCCGTCTGCTATGAAATACAGACTTACAGTTATCCTTAAAGAGGAAACAACCACTTGTACAAAAGTGAGTTTCTACATTGCTTGAGCTCCAGCTCTATCTTTTCAGCCCACCAGAGACCTGCTTCCAGACAGGAAGATGTGTAGTAGCTGGACTGCATCCCACAAGCAAAATTATAAATGCTCTGAAAGTAAAAGAAAAAAAGAAAAGATAGTAACATCCTTTGAGCCAGAAACTTGATTTCCCCTGTGATCGTGTTTTTTCTGTGGCATAATTCTTTCCAATTAATATTCACAAAATTAAAAGGAGATTTTGTCTAGAAGCCACAAACTAGCTATAATCATGTTGACCAGTATTAATTTACCAATGTTAGCTTTTTCTTGCTGAGCTTAGTCTGATCAACTTTAATGGCATATAGTATTGACAATCCCTTACAATACTAAATGCAGAAGCTTCACTTCTGTTGCTAGTTTGGAAAGCTGGTAAGCAGCTACCTGTTTTGGGGTTCTGTGTTCTTCACAAAGTCTCTCAAAATCTGGTCATTGCCTGTCTCATCTAACCTCCTGTTGCTGCTCTACAACTACTTCGAGCTCTCTCAGGGCTGCTCAGAGGAGGATATTGCTTGTCATTTCTGCTAAGGGGAAACCCATCTCCCACTAAAACTTCCGTAATGTGCTACAATAATTTAGGAGTGTTTCTGGAATTCTTTGATTTGAAACCACAAAGTTCTGGTATTATCATATCAGATATTATCATTGTCTCTGGAGAATGAAGGATGTTCCCTTTAAGTGCACAGGTATCATTCGGAAACACTTGCAAGTAGCTCACTCACATTTAGAGTTCAAGCAGAGCTCATAACCTGTCCTGGATTAGTAGCCAGTAGGAGGGCAGCTTGCCACAGCTTGATATGACCTTTTCTTGGTCATCTTGAGGTCTCTCTGCTCTCGGGGACAGGAGATTCAACCTCTGCTTGCTAGAAAAATTCACATGAGGTGAGTCAGGCAATAACTTCCTAGATGACTGCTAGTCTTGTTTCTAGTGAGCACTATATGAATGGAGCCAGCGTACACAAAACCTTGCTTACTAATTCTAAATGAGATCTGGCTATGGGGCAGAGCCAACCCAAACCATTTCCAGCATTGACAAATTTGTCCGCTTAGATGCATCCAGCTGGTGCCTTCTGTAATACTTTCTGCATCTCCTGGCCCACAGCACCGTAAACCCTGGGAAATTGATGCTGGGGCATTAGCCGTGACAGCTAGATTTTTCTTTAATTCTACAAAGCAGTTTGTGAGAACCAAGATAAATGAGATGTGCACAGGATGAAATTGAGGCATGGAGTCAGGAAGGCAATCCCTGTGCCCAAATTTCATTTTCAAAACACAGTTGTGATTGCAGCTGTATCACTCCCTATTTCCTCTCCACTGTATAGGCAGGGACCTGAACATGGGTAAACTATGTTAGAATGTCTCCATCTTTTTCAGTCTTAAGATCCCCTGGTCTTTAGGGGGGGAGGAGGAAATCCACAGACCCTCTTGTGTGGTACTGCCTCAGTAGCTTTTACTTTCAACCATGTAAAAATTACGCTAGCCTTTTGAACATATGCTTCTTATTTTCATTTCACCTCTACTCTGTTGCTGAAACATGTGGCGGTTTTCCTCTTTGGTGTTAAAGACTGCTTCCCATGGTTTGGGTGAACCACAGGCTCAGCACTGCACTGGGTAACTCACTCTGGCGTTAACTGGTTGGCAGCAGAGCCAGAAGAGCCTGAGTCTTTTGTGGTGCTAAGCACAGAGCCACGTCCTCTCCCTTTGTAGGAGACCTTGCTATTGCTACTGCTTCAAAAGCTAATCTCTTGACCCTCAGCAGCTAGGACTCCAGGTCCATGAAGACCTGGCTCTCTCCTGCCCATTGCTCTTAGGAGAACTGGGTGGCCAGGTTTCACCTGTCTGTCATTTGAACTGGTGCCTGCCAGAGGTCTGGAGGGGCAGGGATGTGGCTTCTCCTCCTTAGCATGGCTGCAGCAGCAAGGGGAAAGGCAGTAGGTGGAGTGGGAGCCCCGAAGACATTTTGCCAATAAGTGGTATAATTTAGTCTCTGCTCAATGTTTTGATTTTGCCCAGCTGTGTCTGTGTGCATTTAGATTAATCCTGTTAGCTGGCAGGAGCAGGGCTGCCTGCTGTTTATCAAGAGTGCTTGTGTGATTTCTACTTGATATGCAGTTGTCTTGGAGAGGAACTTTGCAGCCTCACTCCTTGCTGTGGCTGGGCTCTTTCGGACAGACCTATCTGGGAGTCGGAAGGGAGAGCTGCTGGGGGCAGGCTGCCAAATCCTTGAGACTGTCTGAAACAGGAGGGAAAAGGGCCAGTGCCTTGGTTGCCCAGAGGGCACCGATGTGTGGCCATCACGTTTTGTCAGAGTAGAAACTGGCCAGTTTATGTGCATCAGTTTGTGCTACTGCCTGGCCGGCATTGAGACTTCTCCCTGTTGTGCTTTAGTCGCTTGCAATGAGCAGAAAAAAAATAAATTCCTCCTCACCGCAAGTGACCGGAGTGTCTTGGGAACTGAAGAGTCTGGACTTTACCCCTCCCTTCGCCAGGGAAGGTATGGACTACTTACTGAAATTAATTGCTCCTTTAACAAATTACCGCTCGTTAGCCAAGCCACTGTGACTATGTGCACGCTCTTAGCGTGCCTTATCTATGAAATGAAAAGATATTACCCTTAAAAAAACTCCTAAGGATTAGCATAACTGAGTTGACTGGCCATAACTCTATCAGCATAAGATAAAAAGTGATGCCTTATGTTCCTAACAGCCATACTAATAAAACATAATAATATAGCACACAGCTTTGAACTCCTACATGGCTGGTTCAGTATGGAATATCTTGGTAAGTCTCAGTGCAAACTGAGGAGTTTGATCCTGTGGTAACAGAGATGGGTGCCCAGAATTGCTATCCTAGGTTGGAGAGATGAGCTCTGCATTTTTATTTGTATGCAAAGAGATTTGTGACCTTGTTCATATATTTCATTAGTCTAAGTCAGTCCTCTGTTCTAGACCTTTTTTTAATTCTACATATTTCAGTGGAACCTGCTGCGTTACATGTGATGAAAGTGGAGCATCTAGAGAGGTTCAAATCGGGATTAATCATTTCTCTGGGTAATGAAAACACAAAGTTATGATGTTAGTTATGAAGGGCAAAAGTCCCTTATGCCTACTGAACATCAGAGTATGCTGGGATGAGGTTTTTCTTCTTGATTATTTCCCTGTATTTCCTGTGCAGCTGTTCTTTTAGCAGAAGCTAATGGATTTGGGAATATTTAGTCATTACATCTCCCTGAAATTCTTTTTCTTAAAAGTATATCAAATAATAATGTTTCAGCTGGGAAAATTTTCCTTTTCTCATACTAATTTTTTTCAGAAAATATGTTATTCTGTTTAGGTTCCTCTACTTCTTTGATTGTGTGTATTTTTCTATCTTTCTATCATCTCCTAAGTATTGCACACAAAATATTAACCTTATTAACCATATTCTGTGTATCAATGTCTGCACTGTTTTCCCATAGTGAGTTTATATATCAATTCAAAAGACATGTTGCAGATGTCCAGCTGCGCCCCTCTTCCCCCCCCCCAATACTGACTTGCCAACCCCCTCATTTTGATCAAGAGGTCCCAATAAATGTGCTACACTGGAGCAAAAAGGGGGGAGGAAATCCCTATATCCGTCATGTCCTCTGCCTTCATTGGCAAGGCCAAGGTTCCCAGTGATGCCTGCAGTCTCCTCAGATAGAAGGTGGAGCTGTGCTGTAACCCTGTGTTCCCTGCACTAATAACACCTTTAATCTGCCAAGTGGTTTTCAAATGTGCTAAAATGTCTTCACAACAGTTGTTCTCAGAGAAGTATTTTTACAGGACTAGACTGTAGAACTCTTTGCTGCCACATACTCCTGAGCTAAGGGACAAGTGGATTCAAAATGGGATTAGATATGTTTGAGGAAAATAATCCTCTCCTGGCTGGAGATTAGACCTCAAATTCCTGCCTTGCTACAAACTCCTTTTTCGACCTTAAGCAAATCTCACCTTCTCTATGCTTCTGTTCCCTGTGGTCGTAAAATAGGGATTCACATTTGCCATAAGTGTTGGGAAAATAAATGCACCAGAGATCCTGATGTTGATGCTCAGCTGTTATACTAAAAGGCAGCCACATCAGATACGTAGTTAATAGGATTTAAAAATACTAAAAGTGCTATTAATTAAGGACATAAGCTAAGTACTAACTGATGGGGTCAGGAGGAAATAGTTCTCCCTAAGCACAGTTTATCCCACGTCTGTCTACTGGCATCTTCCATCAAAACATCTGGTACTGTCAGATGGGTTACTGAACCAGATGGACTTGCTCTGCAATTCACTCTAATGCTGTCTTTGTTCTTGCATCTCCTGACTGATTTCTCCCTAAAAGTTTCCACTTTCCATTTGCTGTGTGTCAGCGGGGATGGATTACTACAGAGCACAATCTATATGCTATCTATGTGGAAACCTGATACATACAACAGGCTTGACTGGGACAGAGAATTTTTTCTATTTTTTTTCTAATAAAACTAGAAATCGTAAATTAATATTGCTGGCTGGTGTTTAGACTTCGGTGATTTAGGCAAAATGGAGTATGATGAATGAAAGGGAGGAAAAACTACAGAAAATTTGTTTCTTTATCTCAGAAGTACATGGCGGTACAGAAAGGTCAAGGTCACAAATCTGTATCACTGGCCTATGTCTATCTGCATTAAATGTGTGTCTCAGGTCCCTCTTGCCTGTTCTCCTCCCCGCCAGGTCACCACTGCATGCCCAACCATGTATGTTTGCTAGCCCAGCCAGGTAGCCACTCTTGTTGCCATCAGATGCCTGGGAAGTGAGCTGGGTGGAGGGTGTTTCGTGGACACTGATCAGTTCCCACCGTTTGCAGAACCAAACACAACACTAAACAGTTTCCTTCCTGAGATTTGGTAACGGGTTGGGACTGGGAGTTGGATGGATGCCCTCAGTGACAGTCCTTGGCCCCAGCAGAGCCAAAACTTGACTGATCAGAGCCACAGCAAAACAGCAGAGAAGAGAATTTGGTATGCTGCTCCTGCTGGTGTATGGGGAGACGGGACAGAGGTAGGTCTGATAAAGCAAGGTCAGTCTGGGAGGCCTGGGGCACCACTGTCCCACCTGCCAGCTCCACAGAAGTCCTGATGTGCCTTTGGCACTCACAGCATCAGCCAGCTGAGTGTCTTGCCAGGAACAGCTGACTGGTGTATTTTAATTAGAGTGAGAGTAAATTACATCGGACTACAAGAACCTGACTTTTTCACAACGGCTTGGGGAAAATGGAAAGACTAGCATTTTCAATTTAAGGTTTAGTTAGATAATGCCTGTTGGTGCCAGTAGATTACAGAGTGGATATTAAATCCTCCAGGATTTGCAATGGGAAAGTACTCACGGAATCCATAAGTAGGGAGGAGAGCATGGCTTTGGAGCTATCGTCCCCTGGAGGTCCTGAGCGGGAAGAGAAAATGTGAAGTAAATCTTTTCTTTGAAGGAGACTCCACGTAAAGAGCACACACATGTAGGCTGTGGCCTTTAAAGGTTTCCCTGTTAAGAAGCTTTCTTGTTTCTGACAGCAGCCAAATGGCATGTGAAAAGGTAATGGGGTCTGTCAAACTGCTGGAGCAGGAAAATGCAAGGCTGGACTCCTGAGTGCTAATGCTCTTGCTGTGGAGTTTGAGACAGGTCTCTCTCAAGGATCCCACAAAAAGACGTTCTCTGCATGTCCCTGTAAAACCAAGACAGCTGTCCTGTGGCACCTGAGTTGCAGGGACCCAAAAGCAGTTCACAAGCAACTCTGGCGCTGAGCTATTTAATAAAAGCAGCATAAGTTGATGCTGCTGATGCAGGGGTTGATGAGTGGCAGCAGCAAAGCAGACTCTCTTCCTGGTGACTCGAGACCTGTTGGCCCATTTAGCCCAACTTCAGCAAGGCTCTGGGGCACCTGGGCCTTGTCAAGTTCTTCCTAGAGCTCGTCAAAGTTGGACTAACCAGGTTTAGGGTGCCAGCCATAGGAAGATTGTCCAACACTGCAATCCAAGGGAGATCAGCTAACACTATCGTAAAGCATCTGGTATCAGGCCTTATCAGAGTCAAGAAACAGACCAAGGTAAGAGTTTGACAGAATCTGCTTTAAGTCCTCCCTGAAACACATCCAACAGCACCGAGTCCAGCATCAGCAATGCCAGAGAAGCTGCTTCCTTTGGTCTGTGCCTCTGGCTCCTGATGAGGGAACTGCAGGCCATGCTTGCCTACCTTCTCAGCGAGAAAGCATTGAAAACTCCTATTTGCAAAACACTGAAGATCCTGTAATAATAACAAGTGATAGAAAGGGCAAAAAGCTTATCCTTCATTACTCTAACATGCAGGCAGCTTTGTCTGACAGTGCACGGCAACTATTTCAGGACTAGCTATATGGTTGACGAAGTGTGTAAGATTACTAGTTTAAGTGCACTAAAATGTGCAAATTAATTACCACAACTATCCATGCATGTTTTATCTGGCTCAAATGTTTTTCTTTTTTTTTCCCGAGGTTAAGGGAGATACTAACCCGTAAGGCATTTCCTTAAAATTCTTTCTATTTAGAAGAATTATTTCAACAGTTCTTTCCATTGAGTTAATTGGAGAGTTGTTTAAACATCCAAGTAGAGGAAAAAGCTGGGGTTAAAAAAAACATACTGAACCAGTTTTGTATTTCTCGTTGTTATTTTTGGGGGTACTGTCTTGATGACTGTGCTGTGAGACATGGGCCTCACTTGTACCAGGCAATAGAGTGTCTTCTATTTGTCTGTTAGTGAGCTGGTCCAGGAGAGCTGAACAAGCTGAAAAAGCTTTTTCTTGTGACACGTTGAGGTAGCAGAATTACTGGTTGTACCATATCTGCAGATGAAAAGTATTTCCTATTCATTTTCAGCCCCAGTCCCACATGTGACATATCCATGTACTTAACTTCACAATGTAGTAAGTGATCTCTTGAAGGCAGGTCCTAAGCTAGCCCCCAAGATTATGAAATAATCAAGGCAGAATTTGGCGTTGACTGGGGTCTGAAACTGGTGTCACTGTGCCCATTGGCTCCAGCGTGGTCTGGAGGAAATACTCTGTTACACTGCATCGTTTCAAGGCCTGTAAGCTGAAGAGCTAAAAGTCTAAAGATCATATTCGTGGCCATGAAAATTCAGAAGCTATCATAGTCTTTGATTGAACGTCCCAATAGTTTTATTAAGAATGCGTCCCTGTATTTTATGCTTGCTAATTAGCAAATTCAAACACTTTGTTTCTGTGTTATTTTTGTGCAAGAGAGTGGCAAATTTATGTCACTAAAATATTGCAAAAATTTAAAGGTTCACAAGCAATTAAATTTTATTGTTCTTGTTTATGCCCCTGAAGAATTGTTCATTTTGGAACTTTATAGTTAACATGTACAAAGATAAAACAGTGGCCTGCCTTGCTCTGGTGACAGATGTCAAGTGAATGAATGATTAAAGAAGATCAGCTTTCGGAGCTACTTGCTTTGGTTCTTAGCTGACTATTCCAGCCAATTTACATCCAAGAGGAGGGTCTGTCCCCATGTTATTTACGTTTCCCTTGGGCTAGCACAGCTCATGCATCATCCCAGTTCAGAAGCCCAGAATTACATATATGCCAGCAAAATTCGGCATAAACTTGCTCTTATTTGTGTGACAGCCAGTTTCGCTCTTTCTCGATTACGAGAAGGCTGTCGCTGCAGACAGTCAGTCAGTCACAGAGCCGTACACCCTGCGGCACCGCTGAAGCGCGGCGGGGCGCTGACACCTGCCGGCCGCGGCCAGCCCGGCC